>NW_015172762.1:14849-26542 GCF_001447785.1 Gekko japonicus
GGTCACATGGGCAGGAAACTGCGGGGGGGGGGGAAAGCGTGGCTGTTTGCCCTGGGGCAAACTAATGCGCGGTTAAGCGATCAGACCTCCTGTGGATGTTCTGTGGAGGTACCGTGGAGGTTCCGTGGGTAGGGAGAGGTGCCGATCACAGGACACCCCTGCGCGCAATGAAGAAGCGTGCGGTGCGGCAAACTGGTTTTCTTTTTTTGTGTACATGACGAATGGGCATGCTCCGTTGGGTGCGTGTGCGCATCCACGGAGACTTGGGGGGGGAACCTTTTTCGCAAGGGGACATGGGCGGGCACCGGATGTCACCGGAAATGCGATCAGACGCCCGCCCTTGCCCTGCGGTTTCCGGAAACTAGTACCTCCGAGATACTAGTTTTTTGCTGCGTGTTTTTGGCAGGAAGCCTTGGTTGTGCCACGGAAGCGCTACGCTTCCCAGATGTGCCGGTGAGATCGCGCCTGGAAAATCCACCTGTCTTCTGTCTCTCTTGCGTGGCTAATGTTCTGTGTGACCGCAGCCTCTGTAACCCTTCAGCAGCAACCATCTATACCTTGTGCCAATAGCCACTGATGGACCTCTGATCCATGTGTTTATCCAGGTGAAGATTAATTTTACTTTTTATTTTTAGATTCTAATCTGAGCATGAGTAAAAGATTTGAAAGTGGTGCTAGCAAGCACAAGAGACAGAGACTTGAAAATGCTATGGTAATGAAGTTAAGACCAATCACTGCTTTCGTGCATCAACCACTCATTGAAGCAACAAGAGCCAGCAGTGAAACTATCCAGCCTGAGCCAACTACTAGCATGGAACCAGACAAAAACCTCCCTGAAAGAGAAACAGCAAAGTGGGATGTGGAACAGCAAGCTGATCATGAGGAACCAGCCATGATGCTGGTTCAAACTGAAAATATAGAACTAATTCAAGAGTCACTTACCGGAAGACATTAAAGCACATACACAGATAATTGTATATATCCTAACGGCAGCCAGAATCCTGATAGCAAGACGTTGGAAATCCAAAAGAATACCATCTATAATAGAACTTAAAAATATGGTGATGGGAATAGCTGAAATGGATAAGCTAAATACAACACTACAAAATAAACCAGAGGAACTTTTTTGGGACAGATGGAAATTATTTTATGACTGGCTGAAGATGAAAAAGATAAATCAAAACTGAATTTTTGCTAGTGTGATATAAAAGTTGTTAAATGTGAAAGACGTAATGGATATTATAAGTTGTAACCGAAAGTGAAAGTGATATGATATGAACTTTTGTTATAGTGAAAAATGAAAATAAATTTCAAAAAAAAAAAAGAGTCACTTACTGGACAGGGAGAGGCTAAAGAGCCACAAGAAAATAATGTGAATAGTCAGATTTTGCAGTTCACACCTGGTAAGATAGGCCAAGTCCAAGGTGTTCTTGGTGCAGATAAAGATAATGCCAAACATAGATCTACTGGAACAGGTGTTGGTTTGTGGTCAGAATTATCACACGAGGAAGTCTCCTATTGTGTAGAGAGGGGTCCCTCTCAAGTTCTGCATCATTGTGGGCCATTTTCAAATTTCAAGCAAGTATACAAAAAACAGTCCACATTTTGCACAAAAGCTCTTTTTTATTCAACAAAAGCAAATGGGGAAACATATAGCTGAGAATGGCTTGTATATTCTCCCTCAAAAGGCCGTATTTATTGCTTTGTTTGTAAACTCTTTCCAAACCTTGCATCTTCTTCCACAGCATTAGCTACTGAAGGGTTTGATGACTGACAAAACCCACATCTTATCCAAACTCATGAAAACTCCGAGAAGCATAGGAATTCCATGTTGGTCTACCTAACAAGGAAGCAAGGGCAAAAGTTAACTTCCAAGCTAGAGGAACAAATAAAAGCAGAACAGCATTACAGTGCTATCACTGATGCCCTCAGTCACCCGTACTCTGACATTAATGGGAAAGGGGAGACCAGGCTTCAAGCTAACATTCTTTTGCAGAAAATGGAAGGACTGGAATTTGTGTTTACGCTGCATGTTTGGACCCGTGTGCTAGGTCATTTTCACAAGGTCAGCAAAGCCCTTCAGAAATCAGACCTGTTATTGAGTTCTTGTGCACGTTTGTACAGTTCACTTCTGGATTTTTTAAGGAAAATTAGAGACGATTTTGATGAGCTTGAGAAACAAGCAAAAGCCACCTTGCCAGATGTTAACTTCAAAACAAGGAGACAAAGAGTAAGGGAACGGCAAAGAAATGACAGAAGTGCACCTGATGCCTTAGGATAAAATCCCTTATTCCTATATGAGATGCACTTGAAGCCAATTTAAAAAGAAGTACAGTGATGTTGCACAATTGTTTTCCATTCTTTCTAATCTGACAGCATCTAAGCAAGAAATTCAGCAAGGTGTTGAACTGTTGATGGAAGCATACTCAGATGATATTGACCGGAAACTTATTGATGAACTCTTGCACTTTCACCTGTACGTGAGAAAAACCATAGGCTTACAGAAGAGCACCCTCTGTCTCATACAAACCTTTATGAAATTATATACAAGAAAAAAATTCAGATGGCCTTTCCTAATGTGGAAGCAATCTTGTGACTATTTCGTAGCTTTATGGCCACTAACTGCTCGGGAGAAGGACAGAGGACTTTTTCAAGACTCAAAAGAATTAAAAATGAATTAAGGGCCACGATGTCTCAAGAGAGGTTGTCTGCACTGAGCATTCTGTACATTGAAAGTGACAAACTTAGAAAAACAAATTTTGATGATGTTTTGGAATATTTTTGCTATGAGGAAGGCTGGGAAAAAACATTTTTAGTCTTACTGTATTTGATGGTTGTATTTTAAAACTGACTGTTTAATGACAACATAAAGTAGATTCTAAAAGTGCCACACTGTCAGGTAATCATGATCATATTATTTACACTTCCCAGGCAATATAATTTGTAAACTCAAGGTTGTTGTTTTTTAAGAATAACATTACAACTTCATTTTCCTAAAAATGTATGCGTATTCTACGAAAGGTTTACAAAGTCGAGTTATTGCAAAAGTTTCTCAGTGTTAATTTTAACATTGATGCCTTTTTTTCAATCACTACGGTATTTAACAATAACATCTTATGCCCTTTAGAGGAGAATTGCAGAATTTTAAATACCCGTCATCATCCTTGGCTTCACTCAATTTTGTTTATAACACTCTTCCATTTTCTTCTAGTCATGAGGGTGGGAGATTGGGAAGGGCCTCAAAAGTGGCGTAGGCTAGGGCCTCTCTTCATCCAAATCTGGTCCTGCCCTCATCCCAATAACATAAAACCCAAAAAGCCTTTGCTGAAGTTATAGGAATAACTTGCAAGTAACTATTTGCAAATAATTTGTTATTTGGCAGGGCATGAGCTTTCATAAGTCACTGCTCACTTCTTCAGATACAGCTAGAATGTGAGTCCATCTGTCCTTATATCTCAGGGCGTGAAGTGATTTCAGATACCAAATGACAATAGCAGGGATTGGTAATGAGAGAAGAAACCTCGGTCTCAATTTAATCCAGGAGTTTGCATTGTCTTGAGCTTCATTATTAGTTGCAATTCAGCAGTCTCTCTTTCTGATCTCCCTTTGAAATTCCTTTGTAGGAGAACTGCTACTCTTAGGTCAGCAGCTGAATGCCCTGGAAGGTTAAATTGTCCCCCACTGGTTTTTTGAATGTTGTGATTTCTAATAGTAGTAGAAAGACCAAGGTTCCAGTAGCACCTTAAAGACTAACAAAATTTGTGGTAAACTATGTGTTTTTTGTGAGTCACTGCTCATTTCTTCAGACTTCTTTCCATTTATTCTTTCCATCCTCGACTGAATCCTCCTGTACCAAATTGAGACCTAGGTTTCCTGTCTCATTACCAATGCTGATATCTCCACACCTACTACCCCTCTGCATATCACATCTAATCCAATCGTGCCTGCTATTGCCATTCAGCCCCACTGGTGGACCTCCTGATGGCACCTGGTATTTTTGGCCACTGTGTGACAGAGTGTTGGACTGGATGGGCCACTGGCCTGATCCAGCACTGGCTTCGCTTATATTCTTATGAAATCATCTTTATAAAGTTTATATCTCCAGTACCTTGTGTTACATTTTATGGCACACATGACCTGCCCAAAAATAGTGATATTTATGTCAGATCTAGACCCCGAAAGCGGCATCTGGAGCTCCTTTGAAAGTTGAAGATAATGCTATCAGAATCCTAAAAGACATTCCATTTGAAAAAAGACAAAGGAGAAAGAAGTACAAAGATTTAATTCTTTTTCTCCAGACAAACGCAATTGGATACAGATGGCTAACACCAGAAGACGTGATCTTCAAAATCAAGGATAAAAAGGAAAAGATTGACTCTGTTCAGAAAGCACGGAATTTTTTGAGAGTTCAGATGGGAGAGCCAGAGGAGGAAGAAAAAGAAGGGGTGGAAGTAAGTCCAGCGGCGAGCTGGACTCGGGGTCTTCCAGAGAGGACTCTTTATCAGAGAAAGGGGCAGCCGCCCCTAAAAGTCCTTATAAACTGCGGAAGACTGGGAAAGGGGAAATGAAGGCTGAAGGACTCTGAATTGTGCCTTTGAAAAACTTTTTTTTAATACTAGATGCTTAGGGGTCTTTCGGGTTAACAGTGATAGTTAAGATATGATTCAACTACAGTTGAATCAGTTCATAATGGGATTAGCGTGATTGAGAGATAACGTGTGCCAAGCTAACTAGATGATCTCCTCTCTTGGGTTTTTAGATAGTAATGGGTATCTTTTCTTTATCCCTCAATGTAGTCCCCTTCCCTATTTCTGTTGTAGTTTGTAGTCTTTATAAAAATGCAATTTAAAAAAAATACCCTCCAGGGAGCCAAAAAAAGAGAGAGAGAATGTCCCTTCCCTTTTGACAAGAAAAAAAAGATGACCCACAAGAGGGTGGCCCAAGAGAGACTAATTGTATATTTGTGAATATTTCATAGGCTCTTCATACGGTAGCTTACTGCTTGATGACTTTCAGCTGAACATGTGATCTGCCTCTGTTAAAAGCATGGTGTTTCAGATAATATGAGATGGAAACTGTGGTCCAATTTGCATCTAGCATTTGCTCTACTGTTTTACCAAACCCATGCTGGAAGAGAAATTCCCCTCTACATTGCATGCCACTTTCACTTTGATTGACTTTCGGATCATGGGAGTGTCCAGACTGCATGCCGCTTTCACTTTGTTTGATCTCTTGGTGTTATGGTAGCTGGCTGCATAGACTTATGGCTATTTTTTGGCCATTCGGGGTGAGTCTGCAGTCAGTATGGCGTTGGCCCAGGTCATTTGAATGTGGTTTTGAGCCGCATCTTTTTCTGTTCCAGAGTGGGTTTGGTAAAACTGCGGAGCAAATGCTAGATGAAGATTGGGCCAAAGTTCTATTTAAAAGTATTCATACAGTAGTCACTGACTGATGAACATGCATGTGTAAACTCAGACTATATACTATTAGCCACCCATGACCACCATCTGCAGATATGTAAATCCGTAGATTGGGGGCACATCAGGCCCATAGCCAGGATTTTGTGGCTTGTGGGGCAATTTCTTTTCTGGTGGGGCTGAAGTTCTCAGTGCAGAAAGAAAAGCCATTGAGCCGATAGAAAGCTGTTACCGGGATAGATCTCTAAATTGCCAGCTGTCAACCAGTTTAGATGACAGTTCTCAGCTGCTGCAAGATAATTACTCCTGTCAGTCTAAGCAACAATTCTGATAACAAGCAGGCAGGTGGGTGTGTGACTTCTATAGTTAAGAAAGCTAACATTTAGGCAGAAAAACTTTCTTAAAGGAGATCAGTTTCTTGACACAGAGTTAGAAGGGATCCCAGAGGTCACCTACTCCAACCCCCTTGCTCAGTGCAGGAATTAGTCAACTACTGCACCCCGCTCCGCTTAGAGGAGCACACACCTTTAAAAAAAAGTTCTGAAATGATTGAAAAAAGCATTTACAGGAGAAATTCTTGTGGGGATGTGCCTTTAATAAAGGGGGCAGAGCCCCCCAAAGTCCCACCATAGCTACGGGCCTGGGTCACATGGAGGCTAAAGAGATTTTTCTGCACACTTGGGGCATTCCCCAGATTTGCTGGGAAAAAATGGGGGGGAAACCACAGGGAGGTTTAAATCCCCCCCCCAAGTAAATGAGTGTCCTCTGCACTTGCGCAGAGAATGTTCTTTCCTTACCTGTGTGGTCAAGCCTGGGAACTGCGGCCGGCCATTCAGAAAACTGTTCCAGGCTCTGCCACATTGGCAGTGGCTACAGGGAGCTGCTTGGGGCCCTGCCGTGGTAGGCACTGGAAGCTGCTCTGGGCTTGGAGTGGCTCCCAAACACTGCTGCCATTATGGCTGAGCTCCAAGGTGGCTGGACTTGCAACGGGGGGGGGGAAGAGGGAGATGGGATTCCCCCTCTGAGTTCCACAGAGCTCCACTTGTGTGATTACTATTCCTTAACCTTTTGCTGCAACTGTTCTACCACTATGGTCATTTGCCATCTTCATTTCAATTTTGTTTTCATGGAAGACACAGTTTAAACCATTTTAACTACTGCTCTTCTTCAAACACATGGATCAGGCATGTGCATTCTATTGGAGGCAGTGGTCAGCAATGCTCCGTCTAAGCTGCGGAGTCTTGTGAGCAGAAATTCTACTTTGCGAGCTACGGGCATTAAAGTTGTGAATGAGTGATTTGGCTACTGCGTAAATTAGTTTGCTCTGGAGCCCTCCTTCCTGAGGGAAGACGAAAATGTGTGAGCTGGAGGCCGAAAACCTGTGAGCTAGCTCACACTAACTCAGCTTAGAGGGAACACTGGTTATTATTATTATTATTATTATTATTATTATTATTATTATTCCCCTCCCTCCCAGCCATGGCCATTTTAGTGGCAAATTCAGAGCATGAAGATACTGAGAGGGTGATCTGGTAGCAAAAAGCTTTGTCTCAAGTTCCAGGACCAACCCTTGCCCAAGTTTACAAACCACATTGACAACAGGTCAAATTTCCAATCCAAGATACCATGTGCAAATGTTATTGGGTTGAATCCAGTTTAAAGGGGAGATTACAGTTTTAGGTTTTGGTGATTATCACAAGGGTTACCACCACACATTGCTTGCAACTAGAGCAGAAAATAACCATTCTTGCATTTGCCTTCTGAGTAGACTCTGCCTTATGCTGAGAAAATGTTTCAGAGGGATTTCTTAAAGCCTCCCAGAAATAGGCACAGGGGGTAGATTTAATAGTCCATAATCTGGAAAACGTAAAACATGCTTGATGGAGCATTTTATACTACTTTAAGTTTGGAATTCTTTGGAGAGCATCCGAGAAGTTTCAGAAGCATGCACAAAACCTCCCCATTGTATGAAACATTTGTACTGTCAGACTTTGACCTTGAATAACTTTTCAACTTCACCTACCATGGTAAAATTGTTAGAGGAGCCCTGATAAACTTATAAAACCAGAAGACTGATGTTTTCTATATAGGTTACACAAGGATACATTTTGAAACTGGGATGTGGGCTGGGAAGGAGCGAAGAACATTCTAAAGCATTTAATACAAGATTCACACTGTAATTCCATTTTATTGAATGCGATACAAATGTCATATAAATTGTAAACATCCATTCAAGAAGAATAAGAAGAATAAGAAGAGGAGGAGGAGGAGGAGATTGGATTTATACCCCACCCTTCACTTGGAGTCTCAGAGCGGTTTACAAACTCCTTTCCCTTCCCCTTCCCACAACAGACACCCTGTGAGGTAGGTGGGGCTGAGAGAGCTCTTCACAGAAACTGCTCTTTTTCAAGGACAGCTCTTATCAGAACCACAGCTTACCCAAGGTCATCCAGCCAGGTGCAAGTGGAGGAGTGGGGAATCAAACCCGGTTCTCCCAGATTAGAGTCCGCGCACTCAACCACTACACCAAACTGGCAAACAATGACGAAAACAACCGTGATGTAGTATTATGAAAATATATTTAGACTGCTGTTTTGCAGTGAGACGTGTTTCTTCAACAAGCAATAAAGATGTACGCACACACACTGCGGAAATTGCATATACTCCCGTTTCACATAACAGCTTTTTCACGGTGTGCTGCGTAAATAACATTAATTTACAGGTCGACAATTCTAATCTGTGAATTAACACACAAACATTCTTCCCACTCCAATGAAACAAATTCTTTCTGTGATTAAAAGATTGTAGACGAAGAGTGAAATTTCTCAAGTGATTGACTGGTGAATTCCATTCCCCGCCCCCCCAAAGACTATCCATCAAGTCCATATGATGTTTCAATGGAGATTTATCTTCTGCTAACTGTAGAGACTTATATAATTTGCCCAACAAACCTTTAGATGTTTCAGCATACATCAATAGGATATTCTCGAAAAAGAGCAGTTTCTATCAAAGCTCTCTCAGCCCCACCTACCTCACAGGGTGTCTGTTGTGGGGAGGGGAAGGGAAAGGAGTTTGTAAGCTGCTCTGAGACTTCCTTGGGTAGTGAAGGGCGGGGTATAAATCCAATCTCTTATTATTATTCTGTTACCTTACAGGGTGTCTGTTGTGGGGAGGGGAAGGGAAAGGAGTTTGTAGGCTGCTCTGAGACTTCCTTGGGTAGTGAAGGGTGAGGTATAAATCCAATCTCTTCTTCTTCTTTTACCTCACAGGGTGTCTGTTGTGGGGAGGGGAAGGGAAAGGAGTTTGTAAGCTGCTCTGAGACTTCCTTGGGTAGTGAAGGACAGGGTATAAATCCAATCTCCTCCTCTTCTTCTTCTTCAAGAGCAGTTCTGTCAGAGCTCTCTCAGCCCCACCTACCACACATCTTCCCGTGATCTCTCTGTTGTTTCTACAACCTCCATGTGGTGGCTGAAGATCTCCTGCTATCACAAATGACCTCCAAGCAACAGAGATTAGTTCACCTGAAGAAAATGGCCAGTTTGGAAGCTGGACTCTATGGCATTATACCCCATTGAGGTCTGCCCCCTCCTCAAACCCCACCTTCCTGAGAATCCGTCCCCCGAATCTCCAGGTACTTCCCAACCTGGAGCTGGCCACCGTAGTCGAATACCACCCACAGAAACCAGTGCCACTGTGTTTCCACAAATACGTGTTGCTTTAGGGTTACCAGCTTCAGATACGGAAATTCCTGGAGATGCGGGAGTGGTGCTTGGGGAGGACAGAGTTTGGGGAGATGGAAGAGCTCAGCAAGGATGTGGACACCATAGAGCCTGTCATCTGAAACGGACATTTCCTCCAGAAGATCCGGTCTCAGTGGTCTGGAGATCAGCTGTGATTTACCTGGAAGTTGTCAACCCTATCTCCCCATAAAACATACAAAGTGCGAAATCGAAACCTTAGATCATCTGATGTTTTGCTGTCCCCACTGGACTCAAGTTAGAGGCACTTATATCTTTCCTATTCTTACGAAGATGAATCTTCCCGCGCAACCTTGGGTGCTTTCAGTACCGTTATCTGACTCAAATGTCCATGGACTGATAACAGCTAACGTGGTGCGATTCCTGGCTAAGGGGGCTGCTCTCAAAAAACATTGAAAATTTCAGCACTTCTGAAAACTCCGACACCGAACTTTTAATCTTCGGATGATTTTAGTCAGTTGGCTCCACCCCAAGTGTAGTTAGGTAATTTTTAATCTCTGGGCTCAGCCTGGGTTTTGTGTGACTGTGATTAAGTACCTTGACACATGTTATGTCTATTTTATGTACTTATTTTATTTCCCTTTTGTATCCTCTTGGTCAAGACTTCGGTCATATAGACCTGTAATAAATTGAAATTGAAAAGATACAAAGTAGGGTTGCCAACTCCAGCTTGGGAAACTCTTGGAAATCTGAGAAGGGAAAGTGGAATTCAGTAAGGGAAGCAGGGCTCTTTTTGTAGCAGGAACTCCTTTGCATATCAGCACACCCCTAATGCAGCCAATCCTTCAAGAGTTTACAGAAGCCCCTGTAAGAAGAGCTCTGTAAGCTCTTGGAGGCCTGGCTACATTAGGGGTGTGTTGCCTGATATGCAAAGGAGTTCCTGCTACAAAAAGAGCCCTGAAGGGGAAGAAGATATAATGTGATAGAATCTGCCCTACAAAGGCCCCGGTCACACAGGCCGGATATCGCGGGGGGGAGGCGTGGCAAATTGCCCCGGCGCAGTTTGTTCCGTGATTATACGATAAGACGCGCCGGCGGCACACCACGGGTCCTACCCTCGGAGTTGGCACATAAACAAGGGGCCGGAGGAAAAAGCCGCGCGCCAGCGCGATCACACCGCAGGCATCCGGAGGCATCCCGTGGCAAACTGTTTGCCAGTACTTTCGAGGTACTACTTTTTTATCGCGCGTTTTCGGCGGTAAGCCACGGGTTGGCCACGGGTGCACTCCACTTCCCAGACGTTGGGGTGTGATCGTGCACGGATAATCCGCCCACCACCCGTGGCTCTCCCGCGGCAAATTCGCCGTGTGAACAGGGCCAAAGCTGACATTTCCTCCACGGCCACTGAACTCTCAGTCTGGAGAGCACTTGTAATTCCAGGAGGCCTCCAGGTTCCACCTGGAGATTGGCAACCCTATTCCTTTTACAAGCACCCTGTGACAAATTCTACAATCAGAGCGTAGGATGACGTAGGCCGGGTCACTTTGACGGGAAGATCTCCTAGAGAGCCATACTTACTACAAATATTATCCAGATCTTCAACATCCACTCACCATTTGACCAAAGTCTTGTGACTGGTCAAGATTTGCCAGTAAAGCCAGGCATCACTTATCTGTATTAAGACTGAACAGAATGTCTTACTTCACCTTCTGATAAGCTGCTCCATTCTGCTATTCCTAGCTATCAGTGAGCAGGGGGAAACACACAGACACACACGGTCACACTCACCTTTCAGTTCTGTAAAATATCCACGTTACTGTGGATTTAGTTTTACAACATTCAAGTCTCCAAGCAAGAACTCATCATAAACAGCTGCTTCTGGTTTTATGAAGGGGGAGTTCTTTTTATTGCTCTTGTGGCTACTGAACTTAATGGGAAGCTAACAATGGAAAGCCAGTTGTGTGGATTACGCTGCAACTGTTGTTTGAGATATTTTATCATCACTGCAGCCTGAAATTGCTGGCTCCCTTTTACAGACCCATGGTGTGGCTCCAGGAAATATTTGCAAGGCATTTCGTTTCTGAGATGTCTGTGGTATAAGCAATCTTTCCATGGGAGTTAAGCATCAGTGAGAAGCACATGCAAGCTCGTTCCTCTTCCATGCCCCTTCCTTTGGGGTACATTATGCAATGAACATGAAATTGAGCAAACTCTGGAGGACGGCAGAAGACAGGAGGGCCTGGTATGATGTGGTCCATGGGGTCACAAAGAGTCGGGCTTGACTGTGCGACTGAACAACAACAAAAATTGAGAATATTGGCCCCTGAATCACTGGGTGTCTGGAAACTATACTTTCCATAAGATGGAGCTCAAGAACAAGAAAATAATACCAATGTCAGTCAGTGACTTCTGAGAGAGTCTTGAATTATTACTTTGGGCTGCTTTTGCTCTTTTCTGCCTGCATATTTTCTTACGTTATGGCAATATTTCCTAAAATTCTGATGACTGAGGTGTATTTTTCTAAATTAAAATTAAATGCATCCCCCAATTTCAACCTCTCCCCACCCCAAGGCAAAGT
>NW_015172763.1:0-13960 GCF_001447785.1 Gekko japonicus
CTTATGTTCTTATGTTCTTATGTTCACCGTCTTGATGTCCGCTGGTGCAACCAGCGACCAAGCAATGTTGAATACGCTCTTGCCACAAGAGCTCAGGAGGGTTGCCTGCTTCTTAGCTTCAGTCGTGATGTTGTTCGCCTTGAGGTGGAACTCAAACTGTGTCAGGTAAGTGTCCCAGTCCTCGGTTGTGGGTTTGAATGCCTCGAACTTCTGGCTATTGGCCATCATTGCAGGCGCTTCCACCGGATCGGTTGATGCATGTGGCTGATTGGCCACGGCGCGATGCTCGCTGTTGTCCGTCGTGGGATTGTTTTAAGCGGGGCTGCCTACCCGCCTTAAAATCCCATCCCTGTCGCCAATTGTTAAGTTGGTTACTTAACAAAGAGTCAGAGAGTGATTTAAGCAAAATGTCAGCTTTATTCAGCAACGCGTAACTCATCTCCAAACAGATCAACATGAATAGCCAGAACAGCTTTTGCATTGAAGCTGTTTTGCTTTTAAACTCTCCCGGCTAATGTAGCCACGCCCTATTATACAAATACCAACCTATGAGGTTGCCGGGATAAAGTCCAATCGCTATAGTTCCCACTCTTGGAACTGGCTGTTGGTGATTGGTCAGCTCTTCCTGGGCTACCAATTACAATTGAAGGATTAGGATCCTAGCCCAGGATGAAAGCTTCACATTGTGATTCAATGAGTGAGTTCACATTCATACATTGTCAGATTGAATACACCACACCTACGTCACTTCCAGGTGACGTCGGCACGTCGCTCAACATTGCTCTTGGGGGAGCCAGCAAAATCAGGGGATCCCCTGCCCCGAAGTGGGGAATGGTAACTCTTATGAGGCTCCATGCCCAAATCTCTAGGAATTTTCCAGCCTGGAGTTGGCAACCCTGATATATGGGGGGAAGACACAAGAGCACACAATTTGTTTCTGAAGGCATTTGCTTTCCTTTTCAAGATGTCATCTGAAGCACTTCACAGCCCAAGTACCTCAGCAGTAAAGTGGGAATATTAATGATTCATTAATGCATATTAATGAAACCTACTACTGGGTTTTGCACAGGATTTGCAAAGCGGAGACCTTAATGAAGTTTTCTAGAAATCAGATGTAAAAAAACCCGACCTGATTCCTGCCCTTTGCAATAACTCCCGGTGCCAAGGTTGTGAAAACGAATAAGGTCAAGCATTTTGCATACTTTAAAAAGGAGGGGGGGGGACAGCGTGGGAAGGAAACTTGCCAAATATTGCACCGAAGTAATCTTCTCAGAATGTCAGGAAAACATCTCCTTTTAAAAGTACCATTTTCTTTTCGGATCTATCGAATCCCCCACACCATCACACCAAAAAAACCCAAAAGTTTGAAATCGCAGCCCTTGGATATAGATCGCCTTAGTGAGACAATAATGATTATCTCTGCCTTGATGCAAATCTGTTCCTAAAGGTCATCTGAAGTTTAAAGAACCCATTAGGAAGCAAATCTGGTTCCTCAGCACCCATTCATTAGCACAATAACACTTGTGTTTCTCACACCCTGTTAGCACTTTTGGTGGGGGGGGGGGCACGGTGATCTCAGCTCTTGAGATTTTTATCTCCCGCAAAGGTAGCTTTACACAAATTGAGAAACCTTCAACTTCGATCCTTATTTTATTCCCCCTACTTAACCAGAGGCAAAGCTAGGAAACCCAGACAGTTGGGGCTACCAACCTCCAGGCGAGGCCCAGAGACCCCCAGGAATTACAACTGACCTTCAGAGGAGAGAAATCAGTTCCCCCTGAAGAAAAGGGCTGCTTTGGAAGGTGGATTCCATGGCATTATATACCCTGCTGAGCCTCGTCTCCTCCCCAAATCATGCTCTCCCCATAGGGGTGCCAGCTCTGGGTTGGGGAACACTGGGAGATTTTGGAGTGACACCTGAGGAGGAGAGGGTATGAGGAGGGGAGGGGAGGGACTTCATCAAGGGATAATGCCATGGAGTCCACCCTCCAAAGCAGCATTTTCTCCAGGTGAAGTGATCGATGCTGCCTGGAGATCAGATGTAATCCCAGGAGATCTCCAGCCACCACCTGGAGTTTAGTCAAAAAATGCAAAAACTGTGAAGTTATAACTATGACAGCCTTAATACAAGAGGAGGAGGAGGAGGAGGAGGAGGAGGAGATTTATACCCTGCCCTTCACTCGGAGTCTCAGAGCAGTTTATAATCTCCTATCCCTTTCCCTCCCCACAACAGACACCCTGTGAGGTAGGCGGGGCTGAGAGAGCTCTTTCCAGAACTGCCCTTGAGAGAACAGCTCTTATCAGAACTATGGCTTGCCCAGGGTCATCCAGGAGCTGCAAGTGGAGGAGTGGGGAATCAAACCCGGTTCTCCCAGATTAGAGTCCGCACACTTAACCACGATTCATATATCTCTACAACAATTCATATCTCAGTCACAAAAAATAATTCATTATCATTACCAATAGTCCATTTTTAACTATTATGTATGATGAACGAAAGTGCCTGTAAACATTCTTTCCGAAGATGAAAGTGCTTACCAGGTCCTTTGTTCTTTCAAATCCAGTGATTGTGAATGACTTACGGACGTTCTAATGCAGCCTCTGATGGACCTGTCAACCTTTAACTCCGTTTCTTCTCAGCTTTCTCAAAGAGGCAACAGAACAAGAGCTACATATCCAATTATCATTCAAAGACAGACAAGAATTTAACAAGCACAATTTTCACAGAAAAGACCTGGAATTTGGCAATACTACCTCCCTAGGTCCCCCCCCCAAAAAAAAAAAATCTCCAGGAATTTCCCTAAGTGGAGCTGGCAACCCTGTGAGAGAAATGCTCCAAAGTCTTCAGAGCAAATCTCCCTTCCAGGTCTGCCGTAGTTGGGAAGAGTGGAGAGGGGAACTCCTGAACAGGAACTTTTGAAATTCAAACTTGGTACCCGAACAACTACCTCATTTTGGTCCTTCGTTCAGTGTCTTGACCCCAGAAGAAGACGGCTAATGTGATCCTGCCGTCTGGACTACAACGGCAGAATTGAAATTCACACCCTCTTGCAGTTCAAGCTTAGCATGAAAATGTGTACAGACCCCTTGATAAGTGCATCAGGAAGCCCGCATCTCTATAAAAATATCAAAGTGGACCTCCGCAGGGAGGAAACTATTGTGAAGTTGGTTAAAAAAAAGTTTGCTGGAAAGGGGATGTCGCACAGGCTAACAGGATGGATGGTAATAATCCCCGTAAAATGGTTGCCCCTCCCATGAGCTTCATTTATGTTCAGGCTAGTCAAAGAAAACTTGATCTCCTTTTGTGGCTCAGTTAAAAGTACCGAAAAGAACGCAGAAGAAAAAACGAAAGATAATGGGGGAAACGGGAGACTGAAGTCGCTTTTTCCAAGACTTGTTTGTCGGAAAGCAATTTGGAGCAGGGCTTTTGGGGGTCATATTGTTTATGTGGCACACTTGCAAATTGACACCTGTGCCTTTACAGAACCCTGGTTTCAGTTAAGGTGCTAAGAAACCAAAGGGAAAGAAATAACATTGCCAACGGATCAGAGGGGGAAATAGCCTGGCCTGTTCCTTACTTATTTTTATTTTATTTATACCCCGCCTTGCTTCCCGATGGGGACTCAACGCGCTTTGCATTCTTCTGCTCTACTCCATGTTATCCACACCTAGGGCTGCCAAATGCCCCCGGGGGGCGGATTTCACCCGCTTTCAAGCCCCGATTCCCGCTCCTGCAGAATCGGGGCCCGGGGGAAACCCCACCCCCGCGTGCGCGTCACCCGGAAGTGACGTCGCACGCTGGGGGCGGGGCCACGCCATTTGAGGGGAAAACTCTTTGTTTTCCCCTCAAATGGTGTGGTCCCGCCCCCAGCGTGCGACATCACTTCTGGGTGACGCGCATGCAACAGACACCAGCCGGGAGCCCCCCGCTCCCGGCCGATTCACATTTGGCAACCCTATCCTCACCAAAATCCTGTGAGGTAGGTTAGGCTGAGGGGCCGCGGTGGCTCAGAGGTTAAGACGCTGAGCTGCAGGCCAGAAGGTCGGTATCTCGGCAGTTTGAGACCCGAGTGCCACATGATGGAATGAGCTCCCGTCTCTGGCCCCAGCTCCTGCCAACCTAGCAGTCCGAAAGCAATTGCAAGTAGTTAAATCAGTACCGCTTCAGTTGGAAGGTAACAGCGTTCCGTGCGACTTGGCATTTAGTCATGCCGGCCACATGACCACGGAAACATCTTCGGACAGTGCTGGCTCTTTGGCTTGGCAATGAAGATGAGCACCGCACCCTAGAGTCAGATTCGACTGGCTTTCAAGCAAGGGAAACCTTTACCTTTAAACCTTTAGGTTAGGCTGAGATTTTGCGATTGACTCAAAGTCACTTTCCCAGCAAAGTAGGAACTGAACCGGTTTCCCCAGATTCTACTCTGATACGCTAATTACGACACCAGAGTGGGTATTTATTGCTCAGTTACCTATGCATCTTGCCTCTAATCAGCTCTTCATGGCAACTAACCCCCTCCCCCCACCTGTTTCAATGTATGTGAAGACGTGTGCACACGCTGAGCCTCTGTTCTTGCAGGTACCTAGGGATGAGCTTGGTTTTTCTTGGGGGTGCTGCTGGACTCCAATTTCATTCTCACACCTGTTTGTTAACCCTTGCATTTACGCACTAATTGGCTGCCATGCATTGATCCTACCGGCCACCTAAATTCTAAAGAACCAAACTGGTTCTTAGGTTGGACCAGCATTGGGCAGGGGAATCGACTAGATGGTCTGTATGGCCCCTTTCAACTCTATTGGATGGTGGTTAAGACGCTGAACTGCAGGCTGTGGAAGGTCAGTAGTTCAGCAGTTCGAGACCCGGGTGCCGCATGATGGAGTGAGCTCCCGTCTCTAGTTCCAGCTCCTGCCAACCTAGCAGTTCGAAAGCAAGAAATTACAAGTAGATAAATAGGTACCACTTCGGTGGGAAGGGAACAGCGTTCCGTGCACCTTGGTGTTTAGTCATGCCGGCCACATGACCACGGAAACGTCTTCGGACAGCACTGGCTCTTCGGCTTTGAAACGGAGATGAGCACCACAACCCTAGAGTCGGATTTGACTGGCTTTTGAGCAAGGGAACCTTTACCTTTACCTTTATGTACAACTATTGGATGTACATCTGTTGAATGTATCGGATGTATTGGATGTATGTACATCTATTGGATGGTCTGTATGGCCCCTTCCAATTCTATGATTCTAAGTGCATTTTGCACACAAATGCTAACACATTGAATAAAACTTTGTTGGTCTCAAAGGTGCCACTTGACTCAAACTTTGTTCTGCTGCTTCTGTTCTGACCAACACGGCTACCCACCTGAACCTACACCAGAATGGGTCTTTGAATCAATCTTGCCCGATTGCCCTCCTTGCTGCAGCCCCTGTTCTGCATGACCTTTGCCCCTAGTTGGTCCGTGATTCCAGCCTTTTCCATGGTCAAAAGGGACTTCACTTCCCTCATTCAGTAGCAAAAAAATATAAAAGGATCCAGTCCACAGAGACTAGAAGGGCACTGTTTTCAAAATATGATGTTACTTCTTGGGAAACCCAGGAGTGACATCATCCTTCTCTAGAAAGCACTGGAAACCATACAGGTTTCAGCAATCTTCAGAGAGTGGACATCACTTCCGGGGTTTCCCCAGAACTGATACCAATCCTCTCTAGAAGTTGCCAAATTCCAGTGATTCCTGGAGAAATGTGATGCCACTTCTGGGTTGTTGGTGATTGCTTTTTTCAGAAAAGGTTCCTTTTGAGTAGTGACAGGTAATACCCACCGGGGGCAGGAGATTTCCCACCCCCTAGGGATGTCAGACCCCCCAGTTGGGGGCAGGAGTCTCCTGCTGCCAGCCCCCACCCCTCCACATTAGGCCAGGTGGCCAGAAGGGGGGAATCACACACCAACTGATAGACAATTCCTGGAAGAAAGCCAGGAATTAAAAAAATGTGCCAACATAACCCGGAAGTTATGTAGGAATGTCGGGGGGGGGGGGCAATGTTTGGACAATTCTACCATAGAGTTTTACCCCAAAAACAGAGCATCCCCACCAGTGTTCCCTCTAAGCTGAGTTAGTGTGAGCTAGCTCACAGTTTTTTAGCCTCTGGCTCACACATTTTTGTCTCAGCTCAGGAAGGATGGCTCCGGAGCAAACTAATCTATCCTGGGAGGCAGTGGGGCCCTTGGATGACCAAGGAGTAAAAGGAGTACTGAAGGATGATAGGGAAATGGCTGAGAAGCAAAATGCATTTTTTGCCTCTGTCTTCACTGTGGAAGATGAGAAGTGCTTGCCCACTCCAGAACCGCTGATTTCGGGAGGGGTGTTGAAAGACCTGAGACAGATTGAGGTGACGAGAGAGGAGGTCCTAAAACTGATAGACAACTTAAAAACTGATAAATCACCAGGCCCAGATGGCATACATCCGAGAGTTCTGAAAGAACTCAAATGTGAACTTGTGGATCTCCTGACAAAAATATGTAATCCCTCCTTAAAATCAGCCTCCATTCCTGAGGACTGGAAGGTAGCTAATGTCACTCCCATCTTTAAAAAGGGTTCCAGAGGAGATCCGGGAAATTACAGGCCAGTCAGTCTGACGTCGATACCGGGTAAATTGGTGGAAACCATTATTAAGGAAAGAATTAGTAGGCACATAGATGAACAAAACCTATTGAGGCAGACTCAACATGGGTTCTGTAAGGGAAGATCTTGTCTCACTAACCTATTAGTGTTCTTTGAGGGGGTGAACAAACATGTGGACAAGGGGGATCCAATAGATATTATTTACCTTGACTTCCAGAAAGCTTTTGATAAAGTTCCTCATCAAAGGCTCCTAAGCAAGCTCAAAAATCATGGGATAAAAGGACAAGTCCTTTTATGGATCAAAAACTGGCTAATTAATAGAAAACAGAGAGTGAGTATAAATGGGCAGTTCTCCCAGTGGAGGGGGGTAAGCAGTGGGGTACCACAGGGATCAGTACTTGGTCCACTGCTTTTTAACTTGTTCATTAATGATTTGGAGTTGGGAGTAAGCAGTGAAGTGGCTAAATTTGCGGATGATACAAAGTTGTTCAGGGTGGTGAAAACCAGTGAGGATTGTGAGGCACTCCAAGGGGATCTGTCAAGGATGGGCGAGTGGGCGTCAACATGGCAAATGGGGTTCAATGTGGCCAAGTGCAAGGTGATGCACATTGGAGCCAAAAATCCTAAATATAAATACACATTGATGGGGTCTGAACTGGCAGAGACAGATCAAGAGAGAGATCTTGGAGTTGTAGTAGATAACTCACTGAAAATGTCGAGACAGTGTGTGACTGCAATAAAGAAGGCCAATGCTATGCTGGGGATTATTAGGAAGGGTATTGAAAACAGATCAGCCAATATAATAATGCCCCTATATAAATCAATGGTGAGACCTCATTTGGAATACTGTGTGCAGTTCTGGGCACCACACCTTAAAAAGGATATTATAGCTTTGGAAAAAGTGCAGAAAAGGGCAACTCGAATGATAAAAGGGTTGGAACACTTTCCCTATGAGGAAAGGTTAAAGCGCTTAGGGCTCTTTAGCTTGGAGAAAAGACGACTGAGGGGTGACATGATCGAGGTTTATAAGATTATGCATGGGAAAGAGCAGGTAGAGAAAGAGGTACTTTTCTCCCTTTCTCACAATACAAGAACCCGTGGGCACTCCATGAAATTGCTGAGCGGTCGGGTTAGAACGGATAAAAGGAAGTACTTCTTCACCCAAAGAGTGATTAACACATGGAATTCACTGCCACAGGAAGTGGTGGGTGCTACAAGCATGGACGGCTTCAAAAGGGAATTAGATAAGCATATGGAGCAGAGGTCCATCAGTGGCTATTAGCCACAAGGTATAGCTAGGGGCTCTGGGGCAAGTGATGCTCTGTCTTCTTGGTGCTTGGGGGGGGGGTCAACAGTGGGAGGGCTTCTAATGTCCTGGCCCCACTGCTGGACCTCCTGATGGCACTGGTATTTCTGGCCACTGTGTGACACAGAGTGTTGGACTGGATGGGCCTTTGGCCTGATCCAACATTGGCGTCTCTTATGTTCTTATGACAATCCATCCAATAGTGGGTGTAAGTGCAACAATCTCTTTGCAATCCCTCCAGCAGAGGGAGTTTGAGTTGTGTGTGATATGAGATAACTGTACAGGGGTCAAGTACCATTTAGTCATAATTTTAAGATTTTGCCATTTCAGAGAGAGTACAGAGGATTTGTTTTTGTAGGAATTCCAAATGTCTAACCATCTGTCTTCATTAAGATCTGTTGTGCATGTTTTTTGACAATGTTTCCGGTATGTTAATATTGTGTTTTCTTGCAAGGATGTGAGAATGGAGTATATTTTAGCTATACCTCCCCTTTTACTTTTGTCGGCGTTTCGAATAAGTGTTTCAAAAGGAGTTAAGGGTTGGCGTAACATTGCTCTAAGGTTGTTTTGTGAGCAGAGGCGATTGATTTGAAGATATTGGTACCATGGTATCCAGGATTTAAGGTTTAGTGCGGAAAGGACCTATTAAAGGGACAGGCCTATTTTCTCCAGACCTGTGGGCAACCCTCAGAATGGAAGCCTTTTATTTAGGGGGGAGGGCACGTTGCTTCTCCTTCCCTATTCAGTTATGAAATCAGGAAGCTGCAAGTAGGAAATTGACTTTTCAAAACAAGACGAGTAAACTTAGAGGGGAACTGATAACTAATTTCTAGAGCTAAGCAGATCTGAAGGACTGTCAGCTGGATGCCTAAGTGGTATCGCCAGGGCTCTTAGAGAAGCCCGCGAAAAAGAAGAGACTTTTGTAGCAAATATAGCGCACTTATCTGAAGGACTGTCAGCTGGATCCCTAAGTGGTATCGCCAGGGCTCTTAGAGAAGGCCGCGAAAAAGAAGAGACTTTTGTAGCAAATATAGCGCACTTGAAAACATTTGGCAGGAGAGTGGCGGTTTCACTGCTGCTAATGCCTCCTTTAAATAGTTTCCTGCACCAGCCCCCCTAAAAAGACCTTGGTCCCTGAGAGCCTGAGGAGGCGCTTAACTCCCCCAGTTGCAGATTTTTCTGAAAGGAAGAATAGTTTCAAGCCAAAATATCCAGGTGGCTATTTTGAGGGATCAATTAGCCTAATCCCGGGTAAATGGTCAAATCAGAGGAGTTGAAATTTCACTGGGGAGTTAAGATTGACAAGAGAATGCGAGGGCTGTTCCTGCTGTTCTTTCAAGGAATGATGTGGGCCATGGTGGGGAGAACAGGCGTGCACGTGTCTAGTTTCAAGGTTTACTCACTGTTGTGGTTTCGAGTCAGTTTCTCCCTCTGTCTGTCCCACCTTTCCTTCCTGATGGCTCAGAAAGACCCTGACCTGGACGGCCCAGGCTACCCCAGTCTCATCAGATCTTGGAAGCTAAGCAGAGTTGCCCTTGGTTAGTACTTTGATGGGGACCACCAAGGAATTCCAGGGTTTTTAGGTGGAGGCAGACAAAGGCAAACCACCGATTCTTCCTTTTCTTTCTTCTTTTTATTCAGGGTTTTGGGGGGTTTTGCATTTGTGTGGGTACGTGTGTGTGCCCGTGCCTGGAAGTCATGGTGACCTCTGGCGACTCTTACTGGGGCACAGAGGACATTCAGAGAAGCGGTTTGATAGCCTGCCTCTGCCTCCCGGCCCTGGTATTCTTTGGAGGTCTCCCATCCAAGTACTTCCCAGAGTCGGCTTAGCTTCCGAGATCTGACAAGATCGGGCTTGCCTGGGCTATCCAAGTCAGGGCACAAACCGCTTCTGAATGTCTCGTGCCTTGAAAACCCTAGAGGGTCACCATAAGTTGGCTGCGACTTGACAGTAGTTTCCACCAGCAGCTTAGAAAGGGACAGCCCAATTTGTTCTCACAGTGACCTTGAAAAGTAGGTGAGGAAATGGCTGTCTTGTCCGAGACTACCTCATAAGTCTCTTCACCAAAAAAGGATCGGTGCTTGGGTCTCTTTCCAATTCACCAAGCTGTATCAAAAATGTGTCAGGATGGGGCTCCGTATCAGATGTGCTGGAGAAGACTCTCGAGAGTCCCTTGGACTGCAAGGAGATCAAATCAGTCAATCCTAAAGGAAATGAGACCTGACTGTTCCCTGGAAGGCCAGATATTGAAGCCGAAGCTCAAATACTTTGCCCACCAAATGAGAAGGGAGCACTCACTGGAGAAGACCCTGATGCTGGGAAAGACTGAAGGTCAAAGAAGAAGGGGATGGCAAAGGATGAGATGGTTAGACAGTGTCACAGATGCAACGAACATGAAATTAAGCAAACTTCGGAGGACAATGGAAAACAGAAGGGCCTGACGTGATGTGATCCATGGGGTTGCAAAGAGTCAGACTTGACTGTGCGACTGAACAACAACAGCAACAACATATAATCACTGCAGTCTTAATAATACCATTATTTTTTTTAAAAAAAATGAAAAGCCTGTTCCTTCTCCTCTGACCGCAGGCAGGCTGGCTGGCAAAGAGGGAGCGGGCGAAAAAGGGTTTTCTCTCCCTTGGCAGTTGTGTTCCTTTCCTGGGGCTGGTTGACACCAGCTCTGCCTTGGGCTCACACAGGAGTGGGGGCAGCTTATATGACAGGAGCAGGGCAGGGTGGGGGTGGGGGGGCGTGATCCCTCCTGTTAGCCTGGCAGTCCTTTTTCGTTCCAAGCCAACAGGAGAGTGCTGCTTCCTGGTGACAGCTATCAAGATCATGTTCCACACGCAAGAGATGTACACTGCCTTCTCCTCTGCTGGCAAAGTTGCTTTAAGAAGTTGATAATTTTCCAGTAACAGTCACAAGGGTGTTTTTTAAAAAAAACTGACAATAAAGCAGAGGTGACCATAGGGAAAGGCCTGTGGCTCAGTGGCAGAGTATCTGCTTGGCAAGCAGAAGGTCCCGGGTTCAATCCCTGGCATCTCCAGTCAAAAGGACCAGGCAGTAGGTGATGTGGAAGGCCTCTGGCTGAGACCCTGGAGAGTTACTGCCAGTCTGAGTAGACAATACTGATCTTGATGGTCTGATGGTCTGATTCAGTGGCTTCAAGTCTTCAACACAGGTTGCCCATCTGCGAGTCCTCCTTGGCCATTGGTCAGTCTGCAGTGAGTCCTCCTAGGCCATTGGCTGGTCTGCAGTGACATCACAGAGGTTTTTCTCCATCCTCCCTGTGGAGAACGTTATCAAAGCCTGTGTGAAATTCTATATATGTAGAGCTGTGGGAGACAAATAGCCCCATCTATTTATAGGTGTGTGTGTCTCTCTCTCTCGCTAGATGAATTTAGGAATGAAAAGCTTATGGGTGACATGCTTTTTAGCATTTCAGTGCCTACCCCCCCCCCTCGCACAGAACTGCAAACAGGCAGGGAACATTTGCAAGATGTCAGCAATCACATTTGTGAGTGCGGCAAAAAGAGCAAAACAGACTGTTGAGAGAAATTAATTGGCGGCGGAGGGGGATCTTCATTCCTCTGGTACCGGCACTCGAAACCACACGTTTTGGCAGATTACGGCTTTATTTTTGGTCCTCTCCGTTTGATTAACTAAACTTTTGCCTTTCTGTGAAATAAAATTGCTGAAAGTTCGGGGCGCTTGGCTGAGGTAAGGGAGAGCTGTGAGGAGCTCTGAAAGGAAAAGGTTCCCACTCCTAGCTAAAAGGGGAGGCGAGAGAGAAACTTGGCAAAACTGATCTTTTTTCCTCCCCCCTCGAGTGCTTTATTTTTGTTTTGTTTTTTAGACTTCTTTGCTATTAACATGTAGCTGCTCACAGAAAAGGTGCTTGTGCAGTTTGGGGCTATTAATAATCTCCTGTTTGTGATGTCACCCTCATTCGCAGGAGGACACGCTGGGCTTCAATTACTGGATTAGGCTCTGGCGGTGCGTTTGATGGAGAGAGCCATTAAAATGGACAAAACAGAGGCGGTCATTACCCGAGGGCCAGAAGATCAATGCTGGAGTAGGCCTCTCCTTTGCTGAGACGGAAGTTGCAGCCAGCCTGGGAGCTGCACAGAGGGACGATGGGGGCAGATTTAACAGCCAACCAGGTCAGCCAAGGCTAGAGGTTGCCAGGCTGGAACCCAGGGAAGTCTGTTGACCATTAATCCTCCCACAGCAATGGGGACATTGCTCCTGCTGCACTCTCCCATCCGGTTTCCGGCTGGGTCCTGTCTGTTCACTTTAAGAATAAAACCCTCGCAAGGCTTGTTTCCTTAGGAAAGAAACAGAAGACCTTTTGTAGCCCAGAGGTGGTGCCTCACTCGCGGGTAGCTCCAATAGCAGGGCACGCCACTTCGGACCTGAACCGGAGACCCACAAAAGCAGGCCAAAGAGGGTGCCCTTGACCTGTGTCACAGAGCTAGCCAGGAGCTCTGCAAAAGGGTTTCAATTTCAGGTTGCACAAGGCACACTTGAAGGCAAATTCCAATCTCCCCCTCCACCCAGCAGAGAGGAGGAGGAGGAGGAGGAGGAGGAAGAGGACGAGCAGTTACAAACACACATGGTTACAAGGAGGAGGAGGAGGAGAAGAGGAAGAAGAAGAAGAAGAAGAAGAGGAGGAGGAGGAGGAGGAGGAGGAGGAGGAGGAGGAGGAGGGGGAAGAGGAAGGGGAGGAGGAGCTAAGAGAGCTCTC
Organism: Gekko japonicus; assembly: GCF_001447785.1. Classification (NCBI taxonomy): domain Eukaryota; kingdom Metazoa; phylum Chordata; class Lepidosauria; order Squamata; family Gekkonidae; genus Gekko; species Gekko japonicus. Next base: position 12,669 of record NW_015172763.1, read on the forward strand.
TCAAGAACTGCCCTTGAAACAACAGCTCCAAACGAATTTATGACTGACCCAAGGTCACACCAGCAGCTGCATATGGAGGAGTGGGGATTCAAACCCGGTTCTCCCAGATTAGAGGTATGCATATGGAATAACAATGAGTTCCTCCAGGTGAAGTATTTGCAGGCCTCGGTTCCTGCCTGAGTGACGCGCTACGGAAGTGACGCGCTATGTCGATCACGTTGAGGGCGTGGCCCCAATTGTCGGAGGGAAAACCATAGAGTTTTCCCTCCAACGATCGGGGCCACACCCCCAACGTGATTGACGTGGTTGCGCTGCGCTTTGGGGGGCAGAGTTCCCCCCGGAGCCCGATTCCGCAGCGGTGGAAATCGGGCCTCCAAAGTGGGGGGTTACCCACCCTCCGCCCCCACTTGGCAGCCCTATACTGCAGAGATTATCCATAGTAGGTCAAGGAGTGAACAACTGAAAAAATCCCATCCAAAAAGGACAGAAAACAAAGAAATGGTAGCCAGAAATGTGTTTCTAATTTAAGTTAGTGGCAATAAAAATGAAAGGAATCGATGACAATAAATATGACAAATGACTAACATTTTAAAATGAAAACAAATATTAAAAAGATTTGCGCATCCACAGGCTTCTTTGAATATTCATTTGTAGTCTAATCAAATGCTATACAGTGGAGTAGAAGCCAAAGCTTCACTGTTACTGTAAATATGCTGACTTTCTTGACAATTCAGATTCAGTTTTCTCCACACTCAGGATGGAAAGGCAGTCATCCTGTTTACCAACCAAGTTTAATGAAATTCAACACATTAAAGTGTGTTTTTGGTTTTCCGCATCAATCGCATATGAATTGTATCACGTTCTAGCGGTGTAAGGAGAACTCTGTAACACAAACATGGCGTGAAATGGTGTTAAAAGAAAGTTTTGAAAATGCGGCCAAGGAAAATAGGTGGGACGGAAACAATCTTTGAAAATGGTTGCCCAAAAAAGAAAAAAGTAATAATACACAGACCTACATTCCTAATATGAAATTGCCGGGTTCCTCCATCACCATTTCTAACATGCCTGTTATGGACTCTTTAAGCAGACTATTAATAGAATGGCCCAGACCAGCCCGATCTTGTCAGATCTTGGAAGCTAAGCAGGGTCAGCCCTTGTTAGTGGTTGGATGGGAGAGCACCGAAGAATACCAGGGGCTCTTGCCTTGAAAAACCTATGGGGTCACCATAAGTCAGCTGCAACCTGATAGCCCTTTATGCGCAGAATTCAATTTTGTGATAAATTTATTGAAT
>NW_015172763.1:14006-23957 GCF_001447785.1 Gekko japonicus
AAAAGAGCAGTTTGTGTCAGAGTTCTCTCAGCCCCACCCACCTCACAGGGTGTCTGTTGTGGGGAGGGGAAGGGAGAGGAGTTTGTAAGGTGCCCTGAGGCTCCAAGTGAAGGGCGGGGTATAAATCCAATCTCTTCTTCTTCTTCTTCTAACAGGGATAGCATCAAGGCGGCCAAGGAAATGCAAAATACAATAGAAAATTATTCCGGAGGAGTAACCATGTCAGCATATTGCTGCATAAACAAGAAGGAGCTTTGTGACTCTTGAAAGACCAGCAGTGTTTTAATGTGACAAAAAAAAACCCTTTGTTGACTAGAACCTGATCCTGCAGAAGTATGGTTGCCAGCCTCCAAATGGGGCCTGCAGCTCTCCCAGATTTACATCTCCAGAAATCCCCGCAAATCTTGTTGGTCTCTTATTTGTTTATTTATTTAGTCGATTCGATTAGTGTCACACCCTCCCCTCAAGCATGCCAAGGGCGGGTTCCATCATAAAATTCACAGTATAACAAATGGAAAGTTAAAAACCTATCTAAAAACACTAATCAAAAAAAGACCAGTGCCTCAACAGATCTCAGCAAGAAGCACTTGGTTCCCAGGTGACCATTTGTATCTGAGGTCACTGGAGGGGAGGCCAGTCAAAAGGTGGGTGCCCACTGCCTCAACTAAACGCCTGGTGGAAGAGCTCCATCTTGCAGGCCCTACGGAACTGTAATCTGTCCCGGAGGGCCCTGATTTCCAATGGGAACTCATTCCACCAGGTAGGGAACAGGGCCGAAAAAGCCCTGGCCCTTTTTGAGGCAAGTTGAAGCAATATTGGACTCGAATCTACCTGTTCTACTGCGGACCAACATTGCTGTCCTTTGAAACTCATCTCCAGACTACAGAGATCAGTTCTCCTGGAGAAAATGGCTGCTTTGGACAATGGACTGTATGGCATCGTACCCTATTCTCAAGTTACAGTGGACACACGTACAACCCATGTATTGTGTACACCTGATTTTTCTTTAGGCACACCCTAATTCTCACGTTACATTCAATGTACCCACCTTACAGCTGAAACCCCACACTTATCCAGATGCTAGTCCCCAGTTTCAATTGTAAAATGGATATTTATTTATTTATTTATTAAATTGGATTTACTAGGCTGCCTTTCCCTAAAGTAGGGCTCAGGGTGGCTTACAACAGGATAACGTACATTCACAATATAAAATCAACTTAAACAGTCTGATACATACTAGTAGGTAAAAACAGTGTATATACAATAAATAAGATGGTGGAGAAATCCTAACTCCCTAGTCTCCCCGTGGGGGGAGGGGTTATAAGGGATGGGGAATTATATGGGAGTGCCAAAATAAGTCTCTTTCTTACAAATAGATGTATGCACATACATTCAGGTCCACTATAATATCAACAGGACGTTCGCTGTAACATGTGAGTCGAGCTAGGTGTAGGAAGTGAACCCTGATTCCCTACGTGCATTGGATGAAGGTGACTGCAGCTGTCAATCCCTTATGTCATAATAAATCAGTTGGCATTTAAGGGGCCACTAGACATTCCCCCTCCCCAGCAGAAAAATGAAATATTAATTAGATCCTGGTCTAGCTACATTACAATTCTCCAAGGTCCCTTCAAGGACATACCGTAAGAACTTAACTTCATAATTGCTTTCTACAAAGTTGGTCTTGGCTTGTTATGTTTTGGAACAATACCTTTCACGATGATGAATGACTCCGCACTGTGTTTTCATTTATTTGACATATCTTCATAAAATAAAAATGTTGCATATCTTCTTACAATAAAAACATTGCATTTGGATCCTCGAAACCACTGGCACAAGGTGATTGTGGGGGTGGATCTCCCCCATTTCCCGCAGCATCCCCCTGTGACTCCCCCAGGGTTGATTTTTCCCAATTCTCCCTCCTCACTACAACCTACTGTGATGTATAACTCATAGAATCATAAAATCACAAGAGTTGGAAGGGGCCACACAGGCCATCTAGTCCAACCCCCTGCTCAATGCAGGATCAGCCTAGAGCATCCCTGACAAGTGTTTGTCCAGCCACTGCTTAAAGACTGCCAGGGAGGGGGAGCTCACCACCTCTCTAGGCAGCTGATCCCACTGTTCCACAACCCTTACTGTAAGAAAATGTTTTTTCCTAAGATCCAGCCTTTGATTTAAACCTATGATTGTGAGTCTTCTCCTCTGCAGCCAACAGCAACAGAGGAGCTCTCTCAGCCCCGCCTACCTCACAGGGTGTCTGTTGTGGGGAGGGGAAGGGAAAGGAGTTTGTAAGCCACTCTGAGACTCCAAGTGAAGGGTAGGGTATAAATCCAATCTCTTCTTCTTCTTCTTCTTCTTCTTCTTCTTCTTCTTCTTCTTCTTCTTCTTCTTCTCTTCTTCTCTAAGAAACAGTCCTTCAAATACTTCAAGAGGGCAATCATGTCCCCTGTCAACTTCCTTGCCTCCAGACTGAACATTCCCAAGTCCCTCAGCCTTTTCTCATAGGGCTTGGTCTCCAGCTTCAGGGGGGGTTTTTTTTGGGGGGGAGATCATGGGGGGTAGGGATGCCAACTCCAGGTTGGGAAATCCCTGAAGGTTTGGGGGCATAGAGCCTGAGGAGAGTCAGGCTTGGGGAGGCACTTTTGTGGGGTATAATGCCATAGAGTGTTGTTGTTCAGTTGCACAGCTGAGTCTGACTCTCCGCGACCCCATGGACCACATCACACCAGGCCCTCCTGTCTTCTGTCGTGCTCCAGAGTTTGCTCAGTTTCATGTTCGTTGCATCTATGACACTGTCTAACCATCTCATCCTTCTTCTTTGACCTTCAATCTTTCCCAGCATCAGGGTCTCCTCCAGTGAGTGCTCCCTTCTCATTTGGTGGCCAGATGCCATCGAGTCCACCCTCCAAAATAGTCATATTCTCCAGGGGAACTGATCCCCATCTTCTGGAGATCAGCTGTAATCCCAGGAGACCTCCAGTTCCAACCTGGAGATTAGCAAGCCTGTGGGGGGCTAGTGGGGAAGGCAACAAAGATCTTCCTCCCCAATGTCCTGACATTGGCTGTGATCTATTGTAAACTAGACAAAATATATTGTAACGCTTACTAAATCACATATGCTCTTGGCAGAGCGGAAGTCAGTTACGGGTGGATTTCATTCATCGCTACCAAACCAAACAGGAGTCCAGTGGCACCTTAAAGGCTAACAAAATTTGTTCCAGCATAAATTTTGGTGAGTCAGAGCTCACTTCCTCAGAGGCCCTGACCTAATCCTTACACAACATTCACCCCAGACCTAACACTAATATTTTACTGAACTTTCTGCCTGGGACACAGAAAGCAACAGATTAGATTTGACAACCCATGGAACTCACAACGAAAAGTTTGCACGTTAATCTTATTGTCACTTGGGGGGGGGAGAGATTTTATTATGAGAGATTAAAAATGTAATAAAGTAATAATATGCAGACGAGACTAAAGTCTTGATGCTCCTGATCCAGAAGAGCCTGACAATAAATGGGCTTAGCCTACGGCTTACCAAAATCAGGAACCCAGCCATGGAACTGATTCACACCCATGCAAAATTATAATGAACTGCGACAAGGCAGGGAAATGTATTCACGGAGCATCAGGACGCAGAGAAAAGAATTAGATGAGAATCCTGATGCCAGGAGATTAAGGGGATAGAGGGGGGAAATCAAAGAAGTACAATGCAGGAACATATAATATCTCCAAAGCTTATTGGGTTTCGTCTTCCTAAGACTGGCCCTGGGGGAGAGGAGGAGAAACAGAGTAGATTCTCTTTTAGTAGATAACATACTCTTGAGCAAGTACCTATTCAGTTCAACGTCCAGGAGTGGCAACATTTTTCCGGTGTAATAGTGTGATAGGATCCGCTCTATATATCAGTTGTGCTCACACTGCAATACAGATAAGTTGTGATACAACAAAGTTATAATGTTACAGAGGTAAGAAGCTTTACGTGACGGAAGGTGGCCTCCTATAGCCCAATCTCATCAGCTCTTGGAAGCTAAGTGGGATTGATACTTGGAAGGGAGACAACCAAGGAAGGCTCTGCAGAGGAAGGCAATGGCAAACCACCTCTGCTTCCCACTTGCCTTAAGGTTTTGTGAATATTTCCCCACTATGAGACGGACATGCAGACACACGGATAAAACACCACAAGAAAGCAATAATGATGCGTTTCTATGTACATTTGAACCAGAATTTTTCAATGCAGTGTTTTATCAACATCCTGCATCCCTTATGTACATCAGGGAAAAAACTGTACAATAAGAACAAAGCGGCACCTTTAAGAACAGCAAAATTTAATTCTGGGTATAAGCTTTTGTGTGCATGCACACGTCTTCAAATAAATGTGCATGCACACAAAAGCTTATACCCAGACTTAAACTTTGTTGGTCTTGAAGGTGCCACTGGACTCAAACTTTGTTCAATTACTTCAGTCCAACTGAATCTACTGTACAAGAAGGATCTTAATATGACTATGTGGTCAACTACAGCAAAATTGCTTTTCTGCAATGTTTTCCCAGTGTGCATGGAATCACAGAGTTGGAAGGGGGCATAGAGGCCATCTAGTGACCCAGTTTGGTGTAGTGGTTAAGAGCACAGACTCTAATCTAGGAGAACTGGGTTTGATTCCCCACTCCTCCGCATGCAGCTTCTGATGTGACCTTGGGTCAGTCACAAGTTGTCTCAAAGCTATTCTCTCAAGAGTGGTTCTCAAAAGAGCTCTCTCAGCCCCACCTACCTCACAGGGTGTCTGTTGTGGGGAGGGGAAGGGAAAGGAGATTGTAAGCCACTCTGAGACTCCTTTGGGTAGTGAAGGGTGGGGTATAAATCCAATCTCCTCCTCCTCCTCCTCCTCCTTCATCTAGTCCAATCCCCTGCTTAGTGTGTGTATACATTGGTAACACGGGGGAAGAGGCAATGACCACTTTTCGAAACAGCACATGATACAGCTTTAGAGATTCTCCTAATTAAACCAGAATTATGGAGGAATGTTACAGAGTACAGGGAGAAACGCCAAAAGAATAAAGAAATTGGGACTGGGAAATCTGCTCATTCCCAGGGCAAACTGACCCGCAATCTAGTCAACGCGTAATTCTCAGACAGGGACAAGAGACTAAGGACATTTCAATTATTTTGCTTAGGCCACACTCCAAGCAGTAAAAATAGATTGGTTTCTTCTGGTGATAGCAAATTTTCTTTGCCATCCAGCCAGCAGCAGTGGGGCGATATTTACGACTCTCTTAAGAAGGCATTATCCCATCACAACGTGAATTACAATTATTGCCGAGAAAGTGAACACAAAGAGGCCACAGCAAATCAGGGATGGAACAGAGCTGTGTTGGGGAGAATGCTTTTAAGGTGTGCCGTTTCAGTCTGCTAAAACTTCACTGCCAGAATTAAAATATCTACAGCTTTAGTGATGACTGGGACGAATCGGGGTGATTATGCCAGGTTCAATCCCATACCTCCAGCAGCATATCTAAAGGGTGGATGGGTAGATGATGAACATCTTCCTATGCCAACGTTGCCCATCCCTTGAGAAAAGACAACGCTGAGAAGGAGGAGGAGGAGGAGGAGACAACGGCTTGGATTTATAACCCGCCCTTCACTCAGAGTCTCAGAGCGGCTTACAATCTCCTTCCCTTCCTTTCCCCACAACAGACACCCTGTGAGGAAGGTGGGGCTGAGAGAGTTCTTTTTTAAAAAATATATATTTTAATTGGTTTTTGCAACAAACATAGAACATTAACATGAAACAAACATGCTACAAACATACAACATAAACGTGGATTCCATAAAGTAATACCCCTTTGCTTTGGATCGTAACCCCTACACTCAACTCTTCCAGCTTATCTGTAAATCTAAACATTCTTCTCTAACCAACTGTAAAACTTTATCCAGATATTATCATAAACGTCATCTTCCTTCCCATGAAGCTTCATGGTCAAATTATCCAATTCTGCTATTTCTGTTATTTTAACTACACATTCCTTTTTAGATGGTATAACTTCCTGTTTCCAATATTTTGCGAACAACATCCTGGCTGCCGTAATAAATGAATAATCAAATGTGTATCTGCCTTCTTAAGATTGTCGGGCATTATATTTAACAAAAATATCTCTGGATCAAGTGGAATATACACCTTCGTTATCTGGGCAATAATGCCATGAATTTCTTTCCAATCTTTGCGTTATCTTACACGACCACCAAGCATGTAAGTAAGTCCCCTTTTCTGTTTTGCACGTCCAACATTTTTCTGAACAGTTGGGGTAACATCGAGCTAATACCGCAGGCGTTATATGCCAGCGGTGAAACATTTTGAACAGGTTTTCTTTCATAGGAATTGCTTTCATCCTTCTCACATGGGGCTGAGAGAGTTCTTTCAAGGACTGCTCTTGGAAGAACAGCTCTCAAAGAACTGTGACTGACCCAAGGTCACCCAGCTGGCTGCATGTGGAGGAGTGGGGAATCAAACCCGGTTCTCCAGATTAGAATCTGCCACTCTTAACCAGAACACCAAAATGGCTCTCACTAGACCAAATTGAGCCCACTTAGCTCCTCTTTACAGGTGTGGAGGTGGGAAGCGCAGTCAAGTCACAGACAATTTATGGCAACCCTGTAGGGTTCTCAAGGCAAGAGAAGAACAGGAGTGGTTTGCTGTTGCCCATCTCTGCATAGCAGCCCTGGACTCCCTTGGCGGTCTCTCATCCAAATGCTAACTGGAGCTCACGTTGCTTAGCTTCTCTGATGTGATCGGGCTAGCCTGGGCCATCCAGGTAAGGACCTTGACAGGTGTAGAGCCAGGAATACCTTGTTACACAAATACGTTCTTACTGGTTGCTGGAATCCCTTTTTTTCCCGCAGGAGACTCACCAAAGTCTGGGCTTGCCTTCCGCAATCCGTGCAAGACTACTTGAATTTTGACAAGGGATGAGACTGAATGCTGACAGCTGTCGAGTTTAATTTCTCAAGTCCTGTTTTGATTTTGTTTCCCTCTTGTGCAAAATCAAATCCCGAGTCTTTCGTTTCGTGCCGGCTTCTCTTTCCTCACACCCAGTTTTCCCATTAATATTTATGTGGAAATTGATTTATTTTTGTGTCCTTTGCACACGTACCGCATAAAAGTGGCATGGAAATGGTGCATAAGTACACCAAAATAATATCAAAAAATCAAGCACAGCAATAAAAACGAGGGGAAGTGAAATTGATCCCAGTGGCAATGCAGTCACACAAAAAAGAAATGAAGGTGGTCAAATATCAGCTCATCCCTACTTCAAAATGTCTTTGGGCTAGATCAGGGGTCCCCAACGTGGTGACCATGGGGTACCGGTACCTGCCAACACCTTTCCTGGTGCCCACTGTTTTTAGAAAGTGGGTGGAGCCATATAGGGCTTTTGCCCAGCAAGGCTTCTGATTGGCTATTGGAGATTTGATTGGCTGTGCAGATTCTTTTTAATGTTACTTTGGCAGCAGCTGCCAATACAGCACAAGGATTTTCACTGTGTGACTGCAGGTAAGTTGCAGCAGCCATTTTGTGTCCAGCCGCACTTCCGCAGGCTCAAGAAGAAGAGGAGGAGCAGGAGGAGGAGGAGAGACTGGATTTATACCCATCTTTTACTACCCGAAAGAGTCTCAGGGTGGCTTACAATCTCCTCTCCCTTCCTACAATAATTACAAATCTGATTATTGAATTTCAACTCCGTTTCCAACTAATTTCTTGTGAATATTACAGGCTGCTTCTGCAAAAACAAAATCTGGCACAAGAGAGTATGACATGTGGATTAACACCTAATAAGAACTTCTTGATGATTTTTGGCGGGGGGGGGGCAAGCTGGAAACCTTCCCAGTAAAGGTGTTATAGTCTTAGCAAATACTCCCTCTAAGCTATGGAGTCTTGTGAGCAAAAATTCGACCTTGTGAGCTCCTGGCATTAAAGTTGTGAGTGAGCAATTTGGCTGCTGCATCAGTTAGTTTGCTCTGGAGCCATTCCTTCCTGAGCTAAGACAAAAATGTGTCAGCTGGAGGCTAAAGAACCCTGAGCTAGCTCACACTAACTCATCTTAGAGGGAACACTGGTCTTAGCTTGAATTTTGTGATAAAATCGACAGTGAGGCATTACATGCTTGTTTTTCTCAACCTTTCCTGCTCCGCAAGGGCAGACTCCCTCTATCATCAGGGTCTTTTTGTATCGCCCTTCCACAATCGCGGAGGGAAGAATATTCCGCGTGGCCATGGGTAAGGCCCTCCGATGGGACGGAATGTCCAGCAAGCAAAGATAAGTAGCCGCAGGTGGGATGTCTCTAATGTTCTCTGGAGGGCCCCCCCCCCCAAATTGGAGCTCTAATTAAGTCACCCTGCCTTTCAGTGTAGAGGATCCTTTGCTTAACAACTGAAGCTCAAATAAATACTTTGCCCACCAAATGAGAAGGGAGCACTCACTGGAGAAGACCCTGATGCTGGGAAAGATTGAAGGTCAAAGAAGACGGGGACGGCAAAGGATGAGATGGTTAGACAGTGTCATCGATGCAACGAACAGGAAATTGAGCCAACTTCAGAGGACGGCGGAAGACAAGAAGGCCTGGCGAGATCTGGTCCATGGAGTCGCGAAGAGTCGGACTCGACTGTGCGACTGAACAACAACAACACAATGGGAAGTCCACAGGCAACACAGTGCCCACAGATACCTTTCCTGGTGGCCTGCCAAGTGTCTTTAGAAAGTGGGTGGGGCTCTGGCACAGCAGGGCCTTCTGGGTGGCCACTGGAGAACCGAATGTCTTGTACAAATTTCAAAACGTTGTTTCGGAGGCAGCTGCTACCACAGTATTGATTTCATTCTCTCTCACTCCTCATGCCCAGTATATTTCTTAAATAACCTTCCATCTCTCCCGCACTTGGGGGCTTCTTCTGTGTAGCTGGTTCTGCCTCCTGCAGCAGCCATTTTGTGGTTGCACTCCAGGGTTCTCTCTAAGCTGAGTTAGTGTGAGCTAGCACACAGTTTTTTAGCCTCCAGCTCACACGTTTCTGTCTTAGCTCAGATAGGACAGCTCCAAAGCAAACTAATGTATGCAGTAGCCAAATCGCCTGCTCACAACTTTCATGCCAGTAGCTTACAAAGTAGGATTTTTGCTCGCAAGACTCCACAGCTTAGAAGGGGCACTGGCGCCCACCACCCTGAATCAGGATTCCAAAGGTGCCTACAGGCTCAAAATGGTTGGGGACCCCCAGATCAATCGATCAAAGACTCGAGAAGCCTCTTGGCTCCCTCCCTCTCTCTCCAAACGAGCCAGCACCACCACTACAATCTGACCCAGTTTGCTGGAGACTCTTGGTTCCGTTAGCAGAACGTCTGTCTGAGGAGGAGGCTAAAAATAAGGTGAACGTCAGGTCTGTTCAGAAGAAGGAACGAAGACATATTTAAATATCAGCAATGAACTTTGCTGCCCGGAGGGCAGCTCTCTCTAGATTCAGCCTCTGGTCTGGTCCAAAGAACGAGATGAAACTAAAGGCAAAAAAAAATATCTTTTTCAAGAGCTCAGGTCAGCACAGTGATGGGGGAATGTTTCACCGGGGAGCCGGCTGTGCAGCAGAAACAGCTTAAAAACGAAGAAAGTCCAATTAAAAATTAAGCCATTCTAATAAATAAATGATAAGTCGGCATCAAAAGACAGGGAAGGGGGAAAGGAGACCAGCTGGCGAGAATGGCACAGATGTGAAATAAGCTTCAAGAAGCCCCTGTATGTTTGTGTAAAGGGGGGGGATTACCTAGCTTAGAACAAAAAGGGGGGATCTCACCATGACTAACTCGTCTATGGAACACAGCACGGTTGTTTTCCCTATTAAAGGAATAAACTTTTAAAAAATACACAACCCCTTTGCCAGTTGTCCCATAGGGTTGCCAACTTCCAGCTGGTGGCT
>NW_015172764.1:0-1066 GCF_001447785.1 Gekko japonicus
GTGATGCTCTAGTTTGGGGGCAAAACTCTTTGGGTTTTCGCCCCCCCCCAAAAAAAACCCATAGAGTTGGTCCAAATACTAGAGTATCACCCCTCAACATTGGCAATGGGATGTTACTTCCACACCGTGTACCTGTTTGGGGGTGGGGCTTTCCCTGCCGGCCACCTGGCCAGTGGCAGATTGGAGACCCAAAGACCAGGGGATCCTCTGGCTGGATTGGGGCTCTGGCAACCTTAAGCCTCACTCATACTCGATTCCTAACCCTCCAGCCTCACTTCTACTCAACACCTCCCCTTCCCTTATGTGTATTACTCCGCTTACTTTAACAACATTCCCTTGACAACCACTCTTAGACACACCCCTTCCTCCCGCCTCCAAATCCTGCCCTTGGCCAATGTCAGCCCCTCAAACATTTACTGAATAGGATGCTCCTCACAACCCTCCTCTCCCTTTCACTGGCACCTGGGTGGCTCCTTGACATGATCAGACAGCTTCAGCTCTCACCCAAGACTCCACATACGCCTGGCGTGGTGGTCCCTTTTCTTTTTAAGGGAGGGGCTGTGGCTCAGTGAAAGAGACCCTGCTTTCCACGCAGAAGGTCCCAGGTTCGACCCCTGAAATCTGCAGTTTCAAAAGAGCAGGCAGTTGGGCATGTGAAAGACTTCTACCAGAGACCCCCGGAGAGCCACTTCCTGTCTGAGCGGACAATATTGACCTTGACAGACCAAAGTTCTGATTCAGTATCAGGTAGCTTCATGCGTGTTCTAAACTGAAAAGTCCCAGCCTGCTCAGCCAGTTTGGTGCAGTGGTTAAGTGTGCAGACTCTAATCTAGGAGAACTGCGTTTGATTCCCCACATCTCCAGTGGAAGCTGCTGGATGACCTCGAGCAAGCCATAGTTCTGTCAGAGCTGTTTTCTCAAGGACAGTTCTGGAAAGAGATCTCCCATGGTGTCTGTTGTGGGGAGGGGGAGGGAAAGGAGTTTGTGAGCCGCTCTGAGACTCCAAGTGAAGGGTGGGGTATAAATCCAATTTCCTCCTCCTCCTCCTCCTCCTCCTCCTCCTCCT
>NW_015172764.1:1295-4161 GCF_001447785.1 Gekko japonicus
CTCCCCCTCCTCCTCCTCCTCCTCTTCTTCCTCCTCCTCCTCGTCAAATGAAAGGTGCTCCAACCCTGTAATCATCTTGGTTGCCTTCTTCTGTTCCTGTCCTCAGGTCTGCAATTTATTTATTTATTTATATCCCACCTTCCTTGCATAGCAGGCTCAGGGCGGCTTACAGTAAGTTAAAATACGTTAAAGCACAGATGCATTGAACCAATGCAATAACGTAGTATACAACAAATGGCAATCATAAATACACATAAATACATATAAAAAGATAGGGGTAGCATCCCATAGGATCAAATTACACTGGCTGTTATGGTTCAGGTTAATAAAGAGGGCCTTAACAGTTCAGATGTTAACTGTTCAGATGTTATCAGTATATAGTCAGTGGTGGCTCCTAATCGAAGGCTTGGTGAAAGAGCACCATTTTACAGGCCCTGTGGAACTGTAGGAGGTCCCGCAGGGACCTGATGTCTTCTGGGAGCTCATTCCACCAGTGTGGAGCTGCCACTGAGAAGGCCCTGGCCCTGGTAGAGGCAGATGGTTCTGAGAAGGCCCTGGCCCTGGTAGAGTCAGATGGTTTTGAGACCCTGACCTCAGTGCTCACTGGGGAACATGTGGGGAAAGGCAGTCCCTCAGGTAGGTGACCAAATATGGTGACCAGAACTGCACACAGGATTCCAAATGAGGTTGTTCGACATGCACAATTTTAGAGAACTCTACCACATCTCCTATTTAGTCATCTATTGTCCTGGGGGTGATTGAGGGCCCAGTACTCCCCCTCTTCACGCTGCCTGAATATAAACACAGACATATCCAATTATATTGTGTTACTTAACAACAGGGGTCATTTCCTGCAGGAGCACACAGGAGCGGAGCTCCAGCAGTAAAGAGCCCAGGGGGCGGGAACATGCAACAAGCCCCACCCCCTGCTCCCAGCAGCCCTCAGTCAGAGCAAGAAGCAGCCAGGTAAGTTGCAAAGCCCCTCCCCCCAGCTCCCCAGTCCAAAACAGTCCAGTGGCACCTTTAAGACCAAGTTTTATTCAGGTACAAGCTCTCCCTCCTCTGCGAGGGCAGATCTGCGTGCTCCCCCCCCCCAATAGCTAGGAATTCAGAACAGTCCAGTGGAGCCTGAGCGGTGGGTGTTGCCTTCTGACGCACTTCCGGTGATGTCAGGGGGTGTGGCATATGCAAATAAGTTATGCTAATGAGCTCCTGCACCTCTTTTTCTACGAAATGACCCCTGCTTAATAACATTACAAATTTCCCTATCAGGTCGGATCAGTGGCCCATCTGGCTTGTCACTCGGGTAAACGAGTGAATTTAACTTTTTAAAAAATATTTCTTTTTTTCCCAGAGGAACATGAAAACAACCAGTTCATAAACTCGATTTCTCGAAATACATCCTGGCGCCTTTCAGAACGTTGCTGACAAAACCCGCCGAGGAGGAATAAAAGAACCGTGTTCTTTTGAAAGGTCGACATAAAGAATTTTGAACTGATGCAAGCAAAACCGTGTCCCTTGAGGCCCATCTTTTGATTTTGGGCCTCGCTTTCCTGATCACAAGACCTGTTGCCGGAATGAACACATTTTCTTCCCCATTATTGTTTCTCTAGGTCCCCCCCCCCTTATTGCAGATTGTGCTTCTACCGGAAACATGTTGGAGAGTAACAGCTGCAGCAGAAGAAGAAAAAAATAAATTATTTGTACGTTCTAAGCATACTTTCTTGGAAGTAAATTCTATCAATGGAGCTTTCTTCCAAGGAAATCTATTTCGGATCACGACGGCTGAATTGTATGTGATACAATGGCCTAGCATGTCCAGAATATTGATGATGAGGTTATAAAAGTTAAATGCAGTGTTTTCAGTCAAGATGCTCTCCCTTGTGTTTATTTCCAATAAGGGGCTCCAGGCAGCATGTCCAGAGCTCGGTTTTTCGCCGTGCCTACTTTTCTCCACACAACAACCCTGCAGAATAGGTCAGGTTGACAGATAAATGTATTGTCTATAGTATCCAGCCTGAACTGGAGAGCCCAAGCTAGCTGAATCTTGTCAGATCTCAGAAGTTAAGCAGGGTCGGCCTTGGCTAGTATTTGATGGGAAACCTCCAAGAAATAACAAGGTTGTGACCAGTGTTCCCTCTAAGGTTGGCGTCGTGGTTAAGTGCATGGACTCTAATCTGGGAGAAACGGGTTAGAGTCCCCACTCCTCCACTTGCGCCTGCTGGATGACCTTGGGCAAGCCGTAGTTCTGATAAGAGCTGCTCTTGAAAAAGAGCAGTTTCTGTCAAGAGCTCTCTCAGCCCCACCTACCTCACAGGGTGTCTGTTGTGGGGAGGGGAAGGGAAAGGAGTTTGGAAGCCGCTCTGAGACTCCTTTGGGTAGTGAAGGGCGGGGTATAAATCCAACCTCCTCCTTCTCCTCTTCTTCTTCTTCTTCTACCTCACAGGGTGTCTGTTGTGGGGAGGGGAAGGGAAAGGAGTTTGGAAGCCGCTCTGAGACTCCTTTGGGTAGTGAAGGGCGGGGTATAAATCCAATATCTTCTTCTTTTAATATTTTATTTTTATACTTTTTTACAATGCACATAACTCAATAAACATAACCAGGAAAAACAGGGAGAGATTACAACAAGATAAGAATTAGAAACATTGGAAGAGTACAATTTATAAATATAACATGACAGTCCCGACTATTAACTATTCTTGCTCTGTTAACTCTATGTTAGTACATTACTCTGTGGTTACTTTGGTGGACCTCATGAGCCTTAGTGCGCCATGTTGAGGTTTAGTGTGATAGAGACCGAACGTTTCTGATATGCTAATTTGAGGATTGGGGTTTGTGGCATTTTACAGGAACAACCACCTGTGAT
>NW_015172764.1:4448-7479 GCF_001447785.1 Gekko japonicus
GCTCGCAAACTCCTTTCCCTTCCCCTCCCCACAACAGACACCCTGTGAGGCAGGTAGGGCTGAGAGAGCTCTTGACAGAAAATGCTCTTTTTCAAGATCAGCTCTTATCAGAACTATAACTTGCCCAAGGTCATCCAGCCAGGTGCAAGTGGAGGAGTGGGGAATGAAACCCGGTTCTCCCAGGTTAGAGTCCGTGCACTTAACCACGACACCAAACATTGCGCTCTGTGGATCCACATCTCCTGGTGGTCCCTGGCCCTAAGGACGACCATCTTGCCCTGGCCCCTGCCTGGTGGAACATGCTCCCCATTGAAATCAGGGCCCTGTGGGATCTCTTCAATTCCGCAGGGCCTGCAAGATGGAGGTGTTCCACCAGGCCTCTGGCTGAAGTGGCAGGTGTCCTTGTATGGCCTTCCTGAGGTGGCTGTCCCCCTTCTTCCGTCGAATAATACCTGGCTATATTTATCTGTACCAACGAGCCAGGGAACATATCCCAGCCACTTAATTCCTGACACTGGGCTGTGACAGAGATAAGAGAAAATGGCCGCTCCGGAGGGTGCTGCTTTGGCATTACGCCCTGCTGAGATCCCTCCCCTCCCTCCCCCATATCTGGCTCTCCCCAGGCTCCATCCCCAAATCTCCAGGAACTTCCCTGACCTGCAGTTGGCAACCCTACAGCCTAGACCGCTACCCCTAGGGCTGCCAGACTCCCCCCCCAGTGCGGGTGAGGGTTCCCCAGTTTCTGGTGCTCCTTTCCGTAGGATCATTGGTGAGAGCCAGTTTGGTGTAGTGGTTAAGCATGCAGACTCCAGTCTGGGAGAACCGGGTTTGACTCCCCATTCCTCCACTTGCAGCTGCTGGTGTGACCTTGGGTCAATCACAGGTTCTCTCAGAGCTGTTCTCTCAGAGCTCTCTCAGCCCCACCTACCTCACAGGGTGTCTGTTGTGGGGAGGGGAAGGGAAAGGAGTTTGTCAGCCGCTCTGAGACTCCAAATGAAGGGCGAGGTATAAATTCAACCTCCTCCTCCTTCTCTCCTCCTTCTCCTTCTTCTTCTTCTGATGTTGGGGGTATATGATGCTCTGGCTTTTAGGCAAAACTCTATGGTTAGAAGCTAATTCTACCATAGAGGTTTGCACACAAACCAGAGTGTCGCCCCTGACATTCCCTGAATTGCCTTCCGGGTGACATGGACACATCACATTTATTTCCGGCTTCTTCCCTCCCCGTTCCTGGTAAGTGCACCCTCATCCCCTGACCACTCATCTGTCAGACCCGGCAATCTTAGCTACTCCACACACTTCCTCTGACTGCCAGCGCTTTCTCTGTCAGCATTACCAAAGCGCCATCTACCCTAGGAGAGATGTGAGGTTTTCTCTTATCTGCTGCTTGGCCTCTGCTCACTTACACTGCCTCCTAAACAAGTGCTTCTTCCAGAGACTATGGCCTGCTCCTTGAGGCAAAGTACACTTCTATTGTGGTGTTGTTGTCTGGGGTTTTCTTTTCCCCCCTTACAGAAGTTGCCGTCATTGTCAGCATCTCAAGTGCGACTCTTCACCTTGAGCAGTTGAAATGTTGATGAACAGCAGAGGAAGTCAGTCAGTAGTTGGGAGGGACGCTGAGGAATGAGTGAATCAGAAACAGGGAGGGGGGGTTGATAGTTCTATCTAGAAATAGTCTCTTCACCCCCCCCCCAATCCTTAAGAAAACCGTTTGATTCTTTTTTATAAGAAATATAGCTTAGGAGTGCCCTATAGGTTCTGAGAAAATCATAGAAAAAGAAAACAAGAGCCAATATAATTGCGTTAAACATATGGCTTCTTGCTCTGGAAGGGGCCTAGAGGGATATTAACTGGGGAATAAGCGGGGCTCCTTTGCCATTTAGATAATGAAGAAAGCTCTTTTTCCTTGACATTCTCTCACTTCCTTCCCCTCTTTCATTATCTTTCCATTCACTCGCTTGCTGTTTTGCGCTCTCAGGAGCCAAATCGCTGTGGATATTAACCCTATAGCAATTGCAAGAAATGTGGATTTATAGGCAAACGTGGAAGATGAAGAGCCGGAGAGATTTTAACTTGTGTGCTTTCAGTTTCATGGACTTTCTGAGAGGCGATGATTAGAACGGAGGGCCAGCAAAGGACACTGGGTAGTGTGGGCACTGCGGCAGGAAGAAGCCAGATGCCTCCTCTGCAATGGTCTACAGCGTATAACCTGGAGCCAATCGTTATTATAGAAACAGAGAGCTGGAAGGGACCTCAAGGGTCATCTAGTCCAACCCCCTGCACAATGCAAGGAATTCACAGCTACCCCCCCCCACACACACACACACTGATACTCCCCCAGTCACACCTGCTCTATGCCCAGGGGAAGGCAAGAAACTTCCAGGATCCCTGGGCCAATCTGGCCTGGAGAAAAATCCTTTCCTGGCCCCAAAGTGGTGATTGGCATTACTCTGGGTATGGACGGATGGATGGATGGACATAGGCAGGTGGGTGGGTGGATGGATAATAGATTCAGGTGAGTAGCCAAGCTGGTCTGAAGCAACAGAACAAACTTTGTGGTACCTTTAACCCCAACTGAGTTTAATTCTGGGTATAAGTGCATGCACACTAGATAGATAGATAGATAGATAGATAGATAGATAGATAGATAGATAGATAGATAGATAGATAGATAGATAGATAGATAGATAGATAGATAGATAGATAGATAGATAGATAGATAGATAGATAGATAGATAGATAGATAGATAGATAGATAGATAGATAGATAGATAGATAGATAGATAGATAGATAGATAGATAGATAGATAGATAGATAGATAGATAGATAGATAGATAGATAGATAGATAGATAGATAGATGATAGATAGATGATAGATTAGATAGATTAGATAGAAAGATAGATAGATTAGATAGAAAGATAGAAAGATAGATAGACAGAGAGACAGAGAGACAGAGAGACAGAGAGACGATAGATGATAGATAGATAGATAGATAGATAGATAGATAGATAGATAGATAGATAGATAGA
>NW_015172764.1:7490-16904 GCF_001447785.1 Gekko japonicus
GGACGGACGGACAGACAGACAGACAGACAGACAGACAGACAGACAGGTAGGTAGGTAGGTAAGTAGATGACTGATGATGGTGGTGGTGGTAATGATAGATAGATAGATAGATAGATTAGATGTCATCAGGTCCAGCAGTGGGACCAGGACACTAGAAGCCCTCCCATTTTTGCCCCCAACACCAAGAATACAGAGCATCCCTTGCCCCAGACCAAGAGTTCCTATCTATACCTTGTGGCTAATAGCCACTGATGGACTTCTGCTCCATATGCTTATCTAATTCTTCCTTGAAGTTGTCTATGCTTGTAGCTGCCACCACCTCCTGTGGCAGTGGATTCTATGGTGTCACCATGAAGCTAACTATGCTTGTAGTCGCAAGGTATAGATGGGACACTCTGTCTGGGGCAGTGATGCTCTGTATTCTTGGTGCTTGGAGGGCAACAGTGGGAGGGCATCTGGAGTTCCGGCCTCACTGGTGAACCTCCTGATGGCTTCTGGTTTGGGGCCATTTTATGACACAAAGTGTTGGACTGGATGGGCCATTGGCCTGATCCAACAGGACTTCTCTTGTGTTCTCTTATGTCTTTATCTAGAGAGATCCTTCAGAACAACCTAAGCATGTTTAAAGGAGACCCTTGTTACCATAGAAGACTCCCAGGCCAGAGATCTTGACTTGACATCATCTTTGCAGAGCTTGTTGACAGCTCGTCTTTCACAAGCATCGCCATTGATTTCTCTATCGATTTATCAAGTGCAGAAATATTGCGCTCTGTTTTTCCCACTTCTTCACACATTCATCATACTAAAAATGCTGAAAAGTCAAGTTGCTAATTAACTGTTGCAGCAGCCCTAAAAGACCAGACCAGCCTGATCTCATTGGCGCTCAGAAGCAAAGAAGGGTCAGCCATGATCGGTAGTTGGATGGGAGACCACCAAAAAAGACTCTGCAGAGGAAGGCAATGGCAAACAACTTACTCTCATAACTTGACTTGTAAACCCACAAGGTGGGACTTCATGGGGTCACCACGAGTTAGCTGTGATGCAATGGCACACTTTTACTTACTTGCTTAATTCTTCCAAAGCCTCCTGGCATTTCAGTAGAAAGTATTCTCTTCTGACACCTCTCAGACTTCCACCATCCTCAAAAGAGTTTGAATCTAGAAGAAGAAGAAGAGATTGGATTTATACCCCGCCCTTCACTTGGAGTCTCAGAGCGGCTTGCAAACTCCTTTCCCTTCCCCTCCCCACAATAGACACCCTGTGAGGTGGGTGGGGCTGAGAGAACTCTGACACAAACTGCTCTTTTTCAAGGACAGCTGTGCCAGAGCTTGTGACTGACCCAAGGTCACATCAGCAGGTGCAAGTGGAGGAGTGGGGAATCAAACCAGGTTCTCCCAGATTAGAGTCCACACACTTAACCACTACACCAAACTGGTTCTCTCTAGGATATATTTGGTTAAATATATGTATGTATGTATGTATAAACAATTGCCTTGGAAGCAATTGCACTAGATCCTACATATCTCCTGGTTAAGGGGAAAATGCTGCCAGGGGACAGGGGAACTTGGCGATGGATTCATCCAGAATAATATAAGAACTGAAGGAGAGCCCTGCCGGATCAGACCAGTGGTCCATCTAGTTCAACACGCTGTTTCACTCAGTGGCCAACCAGTTCCTCTAGAGATCCAACAGCAGGGCATAGAGGCTGAGGTTTTCCCCTGATGTTGCCTCCTGGCACTGGGATTCAGAGGATTAGTGCCTCTGAATGGGGAGGTTCCCTTTAATCATCATGGCTGGTAGCCATTGATAGACATGTCCTCCATGAATCCATCTAATCCCCTTTGAAAGCTGTTTCTTCCTGTGGCCATCACTACATCTCCTGGCAGTGAATTCCACATTTTGGTCCCAGTCACACCAGGGATCCCAGATCAATGCAGACTGTGACCGCAGCCATGAAATTAAAAGACACCTGCTCCTTGGGAGGAAAGCGATGGCGAACCTAAGCAGCATGATAAAACGTAGAGACATCACCCTGCCAACAAAAGTCCACATGGTCAAAGCAATGGTATTCCCAGTAGTCATGTATGGCTGCGAGAGTTGGACTCAGCCCCGCCTACCTCACAGGGTGTCTGTTGTGGGGAGGGGAAGGGAAAGGAGTTTGTAAGCCGCTCTGAGACTCCAAGTGAAGGGCGGGGTATAAATCCAATCTCTTCTTCTTCTTCTTCTAAAAAAGAAGCAAAAGGAAAAGAATTTAAAAATGGATGCGGAGGAAGAAGAAGAAGAGGAGTCCTACTCACAGGACTCAACAAGCCAAACTTCCTCGTCATCAGAATCATCTGAATTGGAGAAAGGAGAAGCCATTCCCAAACTGCAGAAAATGAAGAAATCTAAGAAGAAAAGACTCTAAAACTAAAGCATGAGTGCTAAGGGCAGTAATTGTGCCAAGCCAATAACTTTATCCTTTTAATAATCGAACTAATCTCTGTATAACCTGTACTAATAGGTTAAAAAGGTCTATTTTTAAGCTTTTTTTAGATTGTGATTTGTATTAGTCTTTATCCCTTCCCATATCCAGTAGGAGATTTAGAATAGAATGATAGTTTTTCCTCCCCTTATCCCGTAGATTATATGTATTTAGACTTCCCTGACCCATTTCCCATAGTGATAGTGATAGGGCATTAGTACTCCTTTCCCCATTCCATATATATGTAGTGTGTAGAAAATGCAAAAATAAAAAAATTCCCCTACGGGGGGCCCCCCAAAAAAAGGGGGGGAAAGAATCTATGGTATGCCTTTTAGGCTGTCCTCTGAAGTGGGGAACTGATCTTTGTTGTCTGGAGGTTATTTGTAATTCCAGGAGAATCCCAGGCCCTCCCTGGAGGTTGGCAACCGCTATACTCCTGTTAAGCCTCAAAGGAACACACAAATGGAACAAAGGTGAGAGACAAAGGCTCCGATCTGATGCACACATACTATGATGTAAGCCCCACTGAGTTCAGTGGGACTTCTTCTTGGTTAAGATCCAGAAGATTGAACTCAGACCACGGAGAGCTGCTGCAGGACAAAACAGACCATACTAAGCTTCCCAAGCTCCCAGCTGAGCAGCAGGAGAAAAATAAAGGAGAAAGTGAATTGAATGGGACTGAATGGTCTGACCTGTGGTTGCCAGTACCCAGGTGGGACCTGGAGATCTCCCAGACTTCCCTATTACAGGTACCTGACTCCCTGGATGGACTCTATGACATTATACTCCACTGAGGTCCTTCCCCTCTCCAAACCCTGCCCTCCTCAGGTTCCACCGCCCAAATCTCCCGGAGCATCTCAATGTGGAGTTGGCAACCCTTGTCTGATCTGGCATCAGGCACACAGTTGTGAAGCCCTTGGGTTCTGTTATGAGAGAGTCCACATGGAATGTTCCCTTCGAGAGTCGATAAGTAGAAATTGATAAGACTTGTGATTGCTACACGCTCAGATAAAGCAATTACTGTGAAACGGATTGTTTACATTGCACAGCCTTCGTTGCGTGTGAGCGATGATAGAAGAGAATTTTCTACAGAATCACTATGGTAAATGATTTTGCAAATATATCTTTATTGACTCTTTGTTACTTTTTTGTCACAGATGTTGCTTTTGGATTTCAACCTCCAGGCGACACATGGAGATCTCCAGCTGTTACAGCTGACCTCCAGACGACCAAGATCAGTTCCCCTGCAGCAAATGGCTACTTTGGAAGGTGGACTCTATGGCATTATACCTGGGGCTCTTTTTGTAGCAGGAACTCCTTTGCATATTAGGCGACACCCCCCCCAATGAAGCCAATCCTCCAAGAGCTTACAGAGCTCTTCTTACAAGGGCTACTGTAAGCTCTTGGAGGATTGGCTCCATTAGGGGTGTGTCGCCTAATATGCAAAGGAGTCCCTGCTACAAAAAGAACCCGAGACCCGTCCCTTCCCCAAACCCTGTCTTCCCCACACTCTAGCCCAAATCCCCAGCAGTTTCCCAACCCAGAGCTTGGAACCCCAATGAGACAGCTTCCTGTGTTTATATCAGCAGGTCCTGCAAGCATCTGTCCTTCTAGAATATTTGTGGAGAGTCCTTCCCCACCCCCAGGGCGTGGTCCTCCCTCCCATATTCTCATATCTCATAATCAAGCTAAGTCGGCGGTGATGGAGAGAGCAATACATCATGCTGGGAGGGGGCATCATTCGAACACGGGGGAGAAGAAGACAGTTTCCTCCGACTGAACAAGAGTGATTGCCGTGCTGTAGCAAGCTGGATGAACATTGCTTGAAATCACCCAATTTGTTTTCTAGGGGGGGGGGGCGTCTCATCCTTTTGCTACTAGTTCTCACCACTCGGGCTTTCTCATTATGTTATCCAGCCTATTACACTCCGCAAACGCATCAGAACATTATTAATGTCCTGTTCGCGTTTGTCAGATGATGGCAAATTTCATCTCCTCTCCCCTAAACGCCTTAATTTGTTGTTCAATTACCGTATTTTCCCCAGGTGTCGTCGTCTTGGGTAGCATTACAAGCACAAAGGAACAAATGTGTTTCCTCCCCTCCCTTAAAAAAAAAAACAGATTAAAAATCATGTTTAAATCATCGAGAGGATGGCAGCGTTCCTCCATCAAAGGAACGATCATTAGGCTTGACTCCGAGCCCAACGAAGTTTGTTAGGAAAAACAATCCCATTTTTCAACCTTCCACCCAAATAACCTGACATTATGAAACATAATACAGTGCGGCGCACTAAGGTTGGCAGGATCACAATGTCCAGAGGTGCTGATTGACCTGGCTTTCCTGTTGGATATTTTTCAGACCAATTGATGCTCGTTTGGTGCCCAAACATTGACATGTGCCTCCTGTGTATGGCTATCCCTCTACAGTCTGTCTTTTCAGTCCATCTGGGCCATCGACAGAATAATCTACACCGCTTCAAATGAGATTCCCAGCTTCCAAAAGAGCTATTTGAAATGTGGTGCTGTGGACCGCCAAAAAGACCAGTGGGTTCTAGATCGAATCGAGTCTGAACTCTCCTTAGAAGCTAAAACGACTAGATTGAGGCTATCGTATGAGAAGGCAAGCATCACTGGAAAAGACAATAATGCTAGGAAAAGTTGAAGGCACCAGGAAAAGAGGAAAACCCAACACGGAGACGGATGTAGTGATGGCCACAGGAATAAACAGCTTGCAAAGGGGATCGAGATAGGTTCATGGAGGGTAAATCTATCAGTGGCTACTAGCCACAGTGACTGAGGGGAACCTCCACATTCAGAGGCACTAATCCTTGGGGTACCAGAGCCAGGAGGCAACACAAGGGGAAGGCCTTAGTCTCTATTCCCCATTGTTGGCCCTGCAGAAGAACTGGTTGGTTACCATGTGAGGCTGGATGCTGGACTACATGGACCCCTGGTCTGAGCCAGCACGGCTCTTCTGATGTTCTTACATTCTTGTGACTCAGTCAGGGAAGCCGTGGGCCTCAGTTTGCAAGACCTGAGAAAGGCTGTTAATGATAGGATGTCTTGGAGATCATTCATTCATAGGGTTGCCATAGGCTGGAGGGTACATTTTTTTAATATGTAAATTTTAATAGTTTTTGTAAAAAAGTGTTCACAATGATATAACCAGTTGTTAAGTAATTGCTTAAAAGTGAATATAACTTAATGCTCAAGCTATAACAATACAACTCTTATAAATACTGAACATGTTTCCAATATTGAAGATGTATTCATGCTGTCGAATGTAACTTAAATATTTTCCATCCTTTCATATCTATGTTTAACTTGTACAAAAATAAACAAATAAATAAAGCAAAAGAAAGAGAAAGAAAGAAAGAACAGAACAGAAAATAAAAGAATTCCTAATCAGTAATACAGACATTTTATCTTTAAATCCATTTGTGGTATTGGGACCAATCCGAACAGATGAATTGTTGATGAGATGGCATCATGACTATTGAGTACAAATCCCTACTCTGCCAGAAACATGGATAAATGGCTATGTAAATTTTCAAGTCCGTCTTTTGTAACAGCACCCTCGGGGAAGACCCAAGGCACCAAATGTATGGGTTAAGCTGGTTTCATTCATGACTGATCTGTGTCAAGATGGCACTACCCTCATTATTAGGCTGCGATCAAGCACACACTCCACAATCCACTTTTTGTTTGTTCAATTTTTTATTTTTTTCAGAGAGTGTAACAATATATAACACAAAGCTTAACAACAAAAACCGAGTGCTATTACTATCTCCGGGATAACTGTGGAATTAACATTACATACATCAGGTCAGTATTGTCTGTCAGTCCTAATATCATTCGTTCATAACCTGTTTCAAAAGTACAATAAGTTCTGGAGGTGTTTATTTTTTTGGATGATTTCACCTTCTGTGAGATATTGAACCACTGGGAACCAAACTGCCTGAAAAGTCTTCGCATTCCATTGTGTTTGTTGAGATGTCTATTTCCATAGACATAATGTTCCCATAACTTGTTTTGCCAACTGGATATGTTTGGGATGGTTTTTTTCTTTCCATTTCTGTGCAATGGTGATCCTAGCTACTGCTAAAAGTGTAAAGATTAACATTTTTTGTGTTTTCTTTTCACAGGTCTCCGGGAGTACATCCAGTAGTACCATCTCAGGAACGGCAAGAAAGTTGTGGTTTGTGATGATCGTAATTTGTGCAAGGATTTGAGACCAGAAATGTTGAATGGACATAGGGTTTCCAGATCCATGTTGGAAAATTCCGGTATATTTGGGGGTGGAGCCTGGGGAGGACAGGGACATCAGTGGGGTACACTGCCATATACAGCCCACCCTCCCAAGCATCCATTTTTTTCCCAGTGGAACTGATCCCTGCATTTGGAGATGAGCTGTAATTCCGGGGGATCCCCAGGTCCCACCTGGAGGCTGGCATCCCTGACCTCATTGCGGCACAATGTTCATGCCTCACTGCCAGCCTCGAATGAACAATGCAGTAAATGATGGTAGGTGGATTTGTGTGTGTTCCTACAGAGAGTTTCTTTCTTTCTTTTTTTAACTGCCCCCCCAAAGGGGCAGGATTTTATTGCATTTTCCACATAACATACACAAACAATCATAACATTATACATGCATATACATACATACTAACATACAAACAAATACATGGAGGATATTCTTAATTCTACCAATGTTTATACTAATACCTATTCCGCCTTAATAACAATTTCTCATGAACTGTGTAAGCAACTTTTCTGTCTCTATCATCCTAACAGGTATATATTTCATTTAGTAAACTATTGGTCTGTCTCTTGCAAGCTTGCCTACATATGTTTGTCATACCAGTTATAAAACCGTGACCAAGTACTCTAAAATGTCGAATCTGTTGCGCCTTTTATCAATAAAGTCAATTTGTCCAATTCCGCAGCCTCCAAGATTTTGTTTACAAGTTCTCGTTTTGTTGGTATCTCCGGTAATTTCCAATATTTTGCACAGAGAATTCTTGCAGCCGTAGTTTCTGTTCTCCTGGTGAGCAGAAAGGTGACTGGCAAATATTTGAAGAGGGAAGTACAAGTTCCTTCCTTTGGTTATATGCCGCATCACCCCCGTCGCAGGAGGAACAGGGCACTCAAAGCCAGAAACAAAATCTATTTAAATAACTCTTCGGAGCCCAAATTGAATCTTGCCAGGAGAGCGTGTAGCTATTTGATGCTATTTCCCTGTACCCTTATGAACTGACTCTCACCGTATGGATGTTAATATAAGATCAGAGCATTTGCTGGAACTGAAAGGTCACCTGGATGTGAACCATTTGTCCAACTTCCCCTTCTTGTATCTGCTGAGTCTGGATAACTCGTGACCTGCTGAGTCAAACATAACCCCCACCCCCGGTCCTGGGCTTTTCTCCTCCTCCCTTCCACTGTTGTTATTGTAGTCCCGGGTAAGATTGGACGAACATTCCTTATTTCATATATTATCAGTTTTGTCAGTTCACCTCTCAGCTTTCTGGCATGGATGGGTAGATTCATTTGCACTGCATCTGCAGCTTGTACCATTTTTATACACACCAACTATTGCATTTATATATTAGTTATGGTATGTATAATATATATATGGATTGCTGCAAACATAATGCTGAAAGATGTGTACATTGTACAGGGAGGTAAAATTGAACATAAGAACATAAGAGAAGCCAATGTTGGATCAGGCCAATGGCCCATCCAGTCCAACTGTCACACAGTGGCCAAAAATACCAGGGACCATCAGGAGGTCCACCAGTGGGGCCAGAAGTTCAGAAGCCCTCCCACTGTTGCCCCCCCCCCAACCAAGAATACAAAGCATCACTTGCCCCAGACCGAGAGTTCCTAGCTATATCTTGTGGCTAATAGCCACTGATGGACCTCTGCTCCAAATTGGTGTGAGGAGACATCAGTGGTTTATGAGGAAAGGCTGAAAGAGTTGGGTATGTTTAGCCTGGGAAAGAGAAGGCTTGGAGGGGACACGATTGCAGTCTTCAAATATTCAAAGGGCTTTATGATCCTAAGTCAGTAGCCAAGAATTTGGTTCCAGGGTTTTCCAGGCTCAAAGTCGAGTATTCTAGGTTACTTTACTTCTGGCTGCCTTTGTGAGATGTAACAAATAGAGACAAAAAAATGGTTTTATAACCACACAGAATTTAACTTATCTCATGTTACTCCACACATAATCTGACCTGGTTATTGCTCACTGACTGCTGGGCAAACACCTTTCAGTCACAAAGTCTGAGTCCAGTGGCACCTTTAAGACCAACTAAGTTTTATTCAAATTATAAGTTTTTGTGGGCTTTTGTCAAAAACAATGAAATGAAACCTCCTCAAGCCCCACTTACCGGAAAAAGAGGCATTTGGGAAGAATGGAGGCTGGACGACCATCTCCCGGGTACGTTGTAGGGCTATCCAGGGCTCTTTGTGTAGAAAAAGCCCAGCAGGAACTCATTACCATAATAGGCCACACCCAACAGCAGGAACTCATTAGCATATTGGGCCACAGCCCTGACGACACAGCTCATTAGCACATTAGGCCGCACCCCCATGTTACCAGAAGTGTGGTCATCCAGCCACACCCACCAATGAGTTTCTGCTGTTGGGTGTGGCCTATTATGCTAATGAGTTCCTGCTGGGCGTGGCCAACCTGGGAGCCAGCCGGAACTCCGCTCCTGTGCGTTCCTGCCCAAAAATAGCCCTGGGGCTATCTTCCGGATAAAGGTTTTTAAATGGGGTGTTTTTTTTTTTTTTTTTAATGGGAATTCTTGTTTAGTTAAACCGTTTAAAAAAGAGTCACGGGATAATAAACCTTTGGATTTTGATATTGTATACCAGAAGGGTGTGAGCAGATCTGAAACTTAAGTTCTGTTGGCATGGAACATCTTCAGAGGTGAAAGAGACTGTTTAAA
>NW_015172764.1:19557-25133 GCF_001447785.1 Gekko japonicus
GATTGGATTTATACCCCACCCTTCACTACCCAAAGGAGTCTCAGAGTGGCTTACAAACTCCTTTCCCTTCCCCTCCCCACAACAGACACCCTGTGAGGTAAAAGAAGAAGAAGAAGAGATTGGATTTATACCCCGCCCTTTACTACCCAAAGGAGTCTCAGAGTGGCTTACAAACTCCTTCCCCTTCCCCTCCCCACCAAAGACACCCTGTGAGGGAAAAGAAGAAGACGATTTATACCCCACCCTTCACTACTCAAAGGAGTCTCAGAGCAGCTTATAAACTCCTTTCCCTTCCCCTCCCAACAACAGACACCCTGTGAGGTAGGTGGGGCTGAGAGAGCTCTTACAGAAACTGCTCTTTTTCAAGAACACCTCTGACAGAACTACAGCTTGCCCAAGGTCATGCCAGCAGCTGCAAGTGGAGGAGCGGGGAATCAAACCTGGCTCTCCCAGATTAGAGTCTGTGCACTTAACCACTACACCAAACTGGCTCTCTGAGTAGCTCTAGGAATTACCAGAAACTCTATCGTTAGGGTCAGAATCCATGCACTTAACCACTACACCAAACTGGCTCTCTGAGTAGCTCTAGGAATTACCAGAAACTCTATGGTTAGAGTTAGAGTCCGTGCACTTAACCACTACACCAGATTTGCTCTCTGAGTAGCTCTAGGAATCTCCAGAAACTTATGGTTACTATAGAGTTTCCAATGTATGAATCATACAACTGTGATGAAGAAGCATTCACAATTATTTATCTAAGGATGTTATACAAAACATTAATTTCTGCATGTGATTATTACAAGAATTAATACAATAGAACAGAAGCGAAAAGGCGGGATTGTGGTCTCCGGACTGATGCTGCCGTTTCGACAATGTATCTTCTTCTGACCAAAAATTGTGCCAATCAGTGTGAAGTATGGAGTTCTTCAAGCAACAAAAAGCTGCATACTCATGAGTTTCCTAACTCTTATAGCTTGAGAAGCAACATCTCTTATTCTAGAAAAAAAGTTCTCCCAAAAGGGCTGAAGGGCAATACCACCCCCACCATGCCCCGGCTCCCAACCCTCTGGTCAGTTGCCAGTTCAGAGACGGTAGAACGGACTGTATCTCCTCAGATTATAGTTGTGAAATTGCCTTTCTGAACCTAGAGGAAGCCCCGTAGCCTGGATTTTGTGGCTTGTGGGGCAATTTTTTCCCCTGGTGGGGTTGACGTTATTTTCCATAATGACGCCTCCCTTTCCCTCCCCTTCTGCAAGATTTAAAGGGCTCTTCGGCCTTTACATTCTGCAGGAGGGAGGGAGAGGGGCAGGAGGGGATCGTTTGAGACGAAGTGGGGGTCCTTTAAGAAACAGGGGCAGGAGGGGATCGTTTGAGACGAAGTGGGGGTCCTTTAAGAAACAGGGGCCCTTTAAGGAAGGGGGCGGAGCCCCATTAGCCCTACCATAGCTACGGGCCAGTCTACAAGGGGAAATTACTCACCTGCAATGATCAGAGACAGCCATGTTGCTTCAAAACAAAATCCAGAAGCAAAGGCCACGGAAAACCAAGATAACAGCAAAAATGTGCAAAAACGGACTGTATCTTTTCCGATTATAGTTGTGAAATTGCCTTTCTGAACCTAGAGGAAGCCCCGTAGCCAGAATCCAACCCTCCTCCAAAGCTCCAGGCATTTCTCAACCCGGAACCGGCAACTCTAATAGATGTTCCGTGTCCTCATTTCCAGGCCTCTCAACTGCTTCCTGTGTAGAATGGTGGACAGACTGAGCAGACAAAGGGATTCTGGGTACAGCCAGTAGCAAGTTGGGCCTTGGGTGTTCTGGAAAGAGGGCAGCAAGATGGTGGCCTCAGACTAAAAATGTAAAAACCGGAAGTTGATCAGATGTTTCTCTGATGTAGGTCCTTTAAGAAACTTAGCGAAAAGGGAAAATTCCTAAGTCCTTTTTTTAAAAAACAGAAATGGAGCCTCCGCCACATGAGGCAGAAAACACTTCCCTGCTGCCTCAGGATTGTAATTCTAACCACCTCACTCTGCTTCGAGGGTAACTTCAACCCAAGAACATCAATGGGGGCAAGAGAATGAGACCGAAAGGTTGTTTTCATCCGCGAACATTCTCTCACAATATTATCAGCTGACAGAGTGTGTTTTAAAAATACGTAAGATAAGGCAAAGTTGACAAACTGAATAACAATTTCCCCCCTCCCCTTTAAGGCAGCTTGGAATGCTGTGAAATCAAAATGGCAACTTGCATAAAAGCTATTCACAGTCAGACCCCTCCTCCCACTTGAGGAGGGGCAGTTTAGAGCTTAAAGAGCCAGAAACACCCCTCTATACATCACTCCAATGTCTCAAGTACGGGGCACTGCTTGGGCCAAAGTGGATCAAGATGGATGCCAGTCAGGCCTGGGAAAAACAGTTTCCA
The DNA here is from genome assembly GCF_001447785.1 of Gekko japonicus. Lineage (NCBI taxonomy): Eukaryota > Metazoa > Chordata > Lepidosauria > Squamata > Gekkonidae > Gekko > Gekko japonicus. Next base: position 21,978 of record NW_015172764.1, read on the forward strand.
AGGTATGAGTCAGAGTGGCTGGCTGCCTGCTATCCCCTCCTTGCCCTGGAGAGATGCGTGACTTAGAACAGCAGGTCGCCTAGGACCTAGTGATTCACTCAGTATAATCCCATCAACACCCAAGGCTGACTTCCCCTTCACACTTAAATCTATTCACCTTTCCTATTACCCTTCCCATCAGGTGCCTGTTGGGCCATCAAACCTCTCCCACCTCTTTTTCTACCCCTGGTAGAACATTGCCCTCTGGCAGTGAGTCAACCTGCCTCAGGAAATGTTTCATCCTGTAAATATGTCACCCTATTGCCCAGCAGTGTATGTATGTTCTTGCATGTTGGTCCTCTCTCTCTCCTCTCCCCCCAAAAAAACGCTGGCCATTTCCTTCTTCAACTTGCTCCTTCCATGGACCTCTTCAGGATTGGTAAATATCCTCCTTCCCTAAAAATCTCTCCTCTTTCTTCCCTGCCTATCTTAGATAGCTCTTGTGTGTGTTTATGGTGTGCATTTTTAAAAAATTCTGTTCTTAATTTTAAAAACCCTACCAGTTGAACAATTGCCTGGTTATTTTTGAGAGTTCTCATAGAGACAAATTCTACTGGAGATCCCAGTTGCCCCTCCTGTTTGGTGTAGTGCCAGTTTGGTGTAGTGGTTAAGTGCGCGGACTCTAATCTGGGAGAACCGGGTTTGATTCCCCACTCCTCCACTTGCACCTGGCTGGATGACCTTGGGCAAGCCATAATTCTGGCACAGCTGTTCTTGAAAAAAGAGCAGTTTCTGTCAGAGCTCTCTCAGCCCCACCTACCTCACAGAGTGTCTGTGGTGGGGAGGGGAAGGGAAAGGAGTTTGTCAGCCGCTCTGAGACACCTTTGGGGAGTGAAGGGCGGGGTATAAATCCAATCTCTTCTTCTTCTTCTTTTACCTCACAGGGTGTCTGTTGTGGGGAGGGGAAGGGAAAGGAGTTTGAAAGCCCCTCTGAGACTCCTTTGGGTAGTGAAGGGCGGGGTATAAATCCAATCTCTTCTTCTTCTTCTTTTACCTCACAGGGTGTCTGTTGTGGGGAGGGGAAGGGAAAGGAGTTTGAAAGCCCCTCTGAGACTCCTTTGGGTAGTGAAGGGCGGGGTATAAATCCAATCTCTTCTTCTTCTTCTTTTACCTCACAGGGTGTCTGTTGTGGGGAGGGGAAGGGAAAGGAGTTTGAAAGCCACTCTGAGACACCTTTGGGGAGTGAAGGGCAGGGTATAAATCCAATATCTTCTTCTCTTCTTCTTCTCTTGCACACTCTCCTTTTGCTAATTCCCCCAAACTAAGTGGAGACTGCCTACTTTGGGTATCAAAGCCACCCTCAAACATATGCTGTGTGGAACAGGGTTTTGTGGGTTTTTTTAAAGAAAGAAGCATGCTGGGAGAGGCGTGAACTTGCATCCTTCTGAGATTTAGCTCTGGTGTGATTAAAAAGTGGAATCCGGCTGCCAGAAGATGTAGTGATGACATGGCACAGACATGGAGGAGAGGTCTATCTGTGGCTACTAGCTATGGTGACTAAAGGGAACCTCCATATTCAGAGGCAGTCAACCTTTGAATACCAGAGCCAAGAGGCAACATCACAGGAAGGCCTCGGCCTCAGTGCTCTGTCGTTGGACCTCCGGAGGAACTGGTTGGCTGTGTGAAACAGGATATTGGACTAGGTGGACCACTGGTCAGATCCAGCAGGGCTCTTCTTCTGTTCCTCTGTGTGCTCGCTTCCTTGGAGAAAGAATGAATGTCTTCATTTGCCTGCACAAATATTTGTTTTATATGTTTGCAAGGAGCATTTGAAATAAACACAAAGACAACAAAGGCAGGATAAATGAGAGCATCCCATTTAGAACCTGGCAAACATCCGACCAACGGAGAAGGGCACCGAGTGCGAGACTAAACAAGCGTAATGTTGATCCAATTAAAGCAAAGTTTGTCATCGCCTCCCCCCCAAGGCTTTAATTGCATAATTAATGTGACAAATTAAACTGTATCAATTGCACAGTGGAATCAGTATGGTTAGGGTTGCCCGCTCTATCTTGGAAAATTCCTGGAGATTTTGGGGGTGGAGCCTGGGGGAGGGGAAGGTTTGGGAGTGGAGGGTCCTCCATGGGCTATAATGCCATAGGAGTTCACCTTCTAAAGCATCCATTTTCTCCAAGGAAATTGATTTCTGTAATCTGGGGATGAGCTCTAATCCCAGGAGATCCCCAGGTCCCACCTGGAGACTGTCTACCTGAAGTGCAATTCTCTTACTTCTCCTGTACAAAACTTGTATACAGTTGTGAAATTATCCAATGGGTGGGATTTCTTTTCAGTCAGCCTTGAAATATATCTGCCTACTGGTACATTTTCATCCCGCCCTTTCTTCAAGCGTCCTTGGATTTTGGATCGCCCTTCCGGATTTTATCTTCCTAGCAGCCCTGTGAAGTAGGCCAGGCTGAGACCGTGACTGGGCCAAGCTCACCCAGTGAGTTTCCATGGCAGAATGGGGAATCATAGAATGTTAGAGTTGGAAGGGACCTTGCAGATCATCTAGTCCAGTCCCCTGCACTCTGCAGGAGCGTAGCCGAAAAGTAACCCTACAACATACCTAAAAGATGGTCATCCAGCCTCCGCTTGAAAACATCCAGCAAAGGAGCCTCCACCACCTCCCGAGGCAGTCCGTTCCACTGCTCAACCACTCTTACAGTTAGGAAGTTCTCTCAGATGTTAGTTCAACACTCACCGCCTCGGCTCTCCTCAAAAGTAGGGCTGAAAGAGAACTGAGAGAACTGCGACTGACCCAAGGTCACCCAGCAGGTTTCATATGGAGGAGAAAGAAGAAGAGTTGGTTTTATCCCCTGCCTTTCACGACCCAAAGGAGTCTTGGAGCAGCTTACAATTGCCTTCCCTTCCTCTCCCTACAACAGGTACCTTGTCAGGCAGGTGGGGTTGAGAGAGTCCTGAGAGAACCGTGACAGGCCCAAGGTCACCCAGCAGGCTTTATGCAAAGGAGTGGGGGATCAAACCCAGTTCTCCAGATTGGACTCCACCACTCTTAACCTCTATACCATGCTGGCAGGAGGCAGAGCCGGCCACAGAATGGCTGCTGCAGCTTCCCTTCCCCTTCACCCACACAGGGAAGATCCTTGTGCTGCGGTG
>NW_015172765.1:0-1304 GCF_001447785.1 Gekko japonicus
ATCTGATCTTACCGGTGAGGTACAAGCTAAGGTGGTGTCAGGGAGAGATGTTAGATAAGGCTGTGTGGAACACTCTGCCACCTATTCTTGGTCTCCCAGTTTCCCCTAGTTTACATCAAATGGGGGGGGGGGGAATTGCCTGGCTTGAAGCTTTTGAACACAGTAATGCCGTACAAGTTGGCATGGGCAGGCACAGGATTCTGTCGCTATGCTGGCACTACTGCATTCAATGCACTGGTCCTTCCTATCCTTTCAGAAAGCTCCCCCTCCCCCATTTGCAAAACAGAGATTCTCTGGTTTGACACTGGTCTTGTTGGGTTTCTGTGGGGTACCTGCACTGCCACTGTGGCGCTTGTTCTGCAGTGTTCGGCTCCTGGGAAAGAAGAAACCTCCCAACAGTTCACTTTCCCTGAGATTCTCTGGGAGAGTCTGACTGCTGGGTGCCAGCCTGCCTGCCTGCCTTGCTGTGTGTCTGCTGGGTGGGTTGGGTTTTTTTATCCCCTTAAGAAAGTATGGAGGGAGGGGGGTGACCTATTTGGGTGCCCACAAAATTGGACCCACTCGTTCAATGTCTTTGGAACTTGGGAGTTCATGTGAGGAGAGGCTCTAGCAGCCACAGTGTGAATTTGGTGCCTCTCTCCCTCAAACCCCCTCCCCCCAAGCCCACTAAAAATACCATGGGAAAATTGACATTTTTTCCCACCACAGATAACAAGGGAGGAGATGGGAGCAACCTCTTTGGGAGCCCACAGAATTTGACCCCTGATCCAGTCATTTTGAAACATGTGGGTTCTTTTGGGGAGAGGCTCCAGAAGCTGCACTGTGAGTTTCGAGTCCCTCCCTCAAACCCTCTTCCCCCCAGCCCCCAGTTTATAAAAATAATATAACTATGAAATTTTGCCATTGACTTTAATGGCCCATAGGGTATAATGGAACCTTGTATTTGGGAGTCTTGAATATGATGCTCCAGAACAGTCCTGAATCTGAACACTGCTGATTTTCCTCCCCTGCACACCCCTAGTTTCTTCCCAGTGTGGGTTCCTTTATGCAGATAAAGACTGTGATTATGATTAAATCTCTTTCCACATTCTGTGCATTCAAAAGCTTTCTCCCTCATGTGGGTTCTTCAGTGCCTTTGAAGAATGCCATTTATACTGAATCTCTTTCCACAGTCTGAGCTGTCAAACGATTTCTCTTCTGTGTGGGTTCTTTGATGATCTGGAAGACTGCCACTCTTAAACTTTATGAGGGGCATGTTTAAAATCTATGAGGGGCATGTCTCACCATGAATTTTATATATATTT
>NW_015172765.1:1588-6658 GCF_001447785.1 Gekko japonicus
TTCCACACTCTGTGCATTCAAAAGGTTTCTCTCCTGTGTGGGTTCTTTGATGCTGTTGAAGACTGCTATTATGACTGAATCTCTTTCCACACTCTGAACATTCAAAAGGTTTCTCCCCTGTGTGGATTCTTTGATGATTTTGAAGATGGCCACTCTGACTGAATCTCTTTCCACACTCCGAACATTCAAAAGGTTTCTCCCCTGTGTGGGTTATTTTATGCTTTTCAAGTTGGCCACTCCAACTGAATCTCTTTCCACACTCTGTACATTCAAAAGGTTTCTCTCCTGTGTGGGTTCTTTGATGCTGTTGAAGAGTGCCACTCTGACTGAATCTCTTTCCACACTCTGAACATTCAAAAGGTTTCTCCCCTGTGTGGATTCTTTGATGATACTGAAGATGGCCACTCTTAATGAATCTCTTTCCACACTCTGAACATTCAAAAGGTTTCTCCCCTGTGTGGGTTCTTTGGTGCACTTGAAGATCGCCACTTGTATTGAATCTCTTTCCACACTCTGAGCATTCAAAAGGTTTCTCCCCTGTGTGGATTCTTTGATGAGTATGAAGATGGCAACTCTGACTGAATCTCTTTCCACACTGTGAACATTGAAAAGGTTTCTCCCCTCTTTGTTTTTTTTGCATCACATAAAACTGTGTTTTGTACTTGACGTACTTTCCACAATGAATGGATTTACTTGTCTTCATTATCTTGTACATTGGTGAATACACATTAGGCTTTCTTCCATCATTCTTCTCAACCAAATAACTGTCTTTCTTTCTGTTTAATCTGACTGGATTCCTGACATTTCCTTTCAAGTCTTCATTATTAACTTTATCTGGCAATTGTGGATGAAGTTCCTCACCCTCTTCATTCTTCTGATCATCCTCTGCTGGAAAAAAGAGAGAGCATTAGCACCTGAGAGGGCAGGTAAATTCCAAAGGGATTTATGTGACTGCAGTAGGAAAGGATTGGCCTCGTCCAACTTGGCTGACCTTAAGTAACAGCCCACCTTTCCCCAGCTTTCGAACCTCCAGATTCCTGCCTTACGCAGTGGGATTTATAGTTCTGCCAAACTAAGAGTCATTTAGAAGTGAAGCAGAAAAGTACCGTGGGTATTCCTTGCCTATTCACTTGACATAATCGTGAAAGGTACCCACTCTCAACCAGCCCACTTGGGAAGGAAATCCTGTCTTGAGATCCTCTTGAGGAACCCTCCAGCCTTTCTTTGGAAGCAGCGCTGTTGTCCGTCTCCACCACAGTCTCTCTTATCATTCTGGCTTCTTTCACAGAGAGAGACAGAGAGCAAGTGATAATTCTTATATGGGAAGGGACAGAAATCGAAGGGAGTAAGAATTCTCCTGAAAGGACAGAAACGTGGTCAAGATCAAAGCCCCAGGTCCCAACCAGTAGAAGGGAAGGGTTCATTTCCAGATCACAGTCAGTGTGGATGTTTGTAATCCTATCCCGGGGAAGGGTGTATTGAAAAGGCTGGCAACAGAGAAATGAGGGTCTGGCCCCTTTCAGACTCTTTCTGAGGGCTTTTCCTCCCACCTTTGCCTCAAGCCAGGACAGTTTCTCTGTTTTGGGTGATGCCCATAACTCTGGCCTTCGTTGCCTATGGGCACGTATTTATTTATTATTTTGATTTATAGCCCGCTCTCCCTGCAAGCGGGTTCAGGGCAGCTCACAAATAGGGCATGTGCCAATACACATAACAGGTTAAAAACAACATAAAAACAGTCATTTACAATATTACAAAGTGCTCTAGATGTCATGTTGACAGGAGTCAAAATGATGAATTGCTATTCAAAATTTTCATACATGCCTCATCACAACAGCAGCAAACCGCACCTTTGGCACCTCTGAAAAATCCTTACCCAGAGAGGCTACACTCCCATAGTTGTCCAGCATGACTTCCCAGTAGAGAACTCTTTGGTCCAGATCCAGAAGGGCCCACTCGGCCTCAGTGAAATACACGGCCACCTCCTCAAAGGAAAACAGATACTGAAAGAAAAGCAGATTCCCTCATCAGAGATCATGCCAGGCAGGGATTAAACACTGGAAGGGGGAAGTATGTCTTCGTCTCATGGGCATGGATGGGAATGAGCTGACAGAGCCTGCAGAAACCACAGCTGGCCCCTCTAAAGCAGCAGAGGAGGGTAGCTGGCAAGTGCCCGTAACAGCAGTCTTCACACCTGCCCCAGATAAGAAGGAAGAACTGCAAGCTGAAAGTCCTCCTGACTCACCCCCACGTGTGACTCGTTTAAGGGAGTGACTGCGACAAAACTTAGCAAGCAGGCGAAGAGAGGCCAGGCTACAAGGGAGATGCTCAGCCAGCCCAGAGTTCTAACAGGAGCCTGGCCAATCATGCAGCTGGCTAATTGGCAGCAGCATTTAACTCCACATTCTGGGCGATACTCTTCGTGGAAGCAACAAGTCAGCTTCATGCTGCCAGCATCCACTCTGGCTCGGCCTTTGCACCCAGACGTTCGTACCCCCTGGCTTTGGACTTGGCTCTGTGTTCCTGGCTCCTGACCCTGGCTTGGGTTTGGACTACATTTCTGGTTAGTGATTTGGACTTGGCCCTGTGTTTCTAACTCCTGACCCCGGCTTGGCTTTTTGGACTTTGCACTGTCTTCTTGGCTCCTGACCTTGGCTTCTTCTGGACTCCCTTTGACTGATACCCCAGCCCGTGACACTTGGCATGGGTAAACGGAGTGTCGTCCACAGCCTATCTCGCCCAGACACCTTGTAGAAACTACAGGCGCAAAAGCCCCACTGAGAGAGAAGTGGGGACCCAGGCTGTTCCCCGCTCAAATCCCCTACCCGGACTGGAGGCGCAGCAGCCATTTCCACCCCTCTGAAAAGATGACGGTACAGCAGCATCTCTCCACTGCCTGTTAGTGAGACAAAAGAGGAAGAAAGGGTGTTTTCCAGGAGTTTCTATTCCATTTGCTTGTTTTTTCCCTGCTTCGCACGCCCCCTTCCCAGGGGTATGAAACCTCACCCAGTGCAAACTCAACGCATTTTTAAACACTTCTTACTAAATTCTGGGAGAAGCAAAAGAGAAGCACCAGGTACCTACGAGCCTCAGGGATTACAGATGCTGCCAACCTATCTCAGACTTCTGTGTGACCTCTGTCAGGACTGGAGGGGGAAGAGGGGGGTGGAAATGACATCGCATGACACGTCACCATCACACCCGGCCCAGAAGTTACTTGAGAGCATCTGGAGACTCGAGGGTCATATCAATGAGTTTTCAGGGAGTCTCTTGGCATGCTGACTTCAGGTTTTCAGCCAGATGCAACATCAACATGACATCACATCTGCTGAAAGGCCCACCCCAAAGCTCTGGAGGAGGGGTTTCCAGGCCACAGCCTGCTTTCTCTACTCCAGCATCCTGTTAGATGCCCCTACAAGCACGGGCACAGAAGCTGAATCTTCCCATTATGATTGGCCCCCAGAAACCTTTTTGCAGAGCTCTGCTGCCCCAGAAGGTGGAGGCTCCCATTACTCGCCGGGCTGAATGGCTCGGCTGAGATTTGTCTACCTTATGGAAGAAGGGTGAGATACGAATATTTTAATTCAGGTGAGGAATCGTCTTCTATGTATTTGTCCAATCCCCTTTGAAATGCATCACAGTTAGTGGACACAGGGTTCTGCAAAAAAACGCTGTGTTGCATGAAGAAAATGTTTGATTTCCCCCCCCCCTTGACCCACACTCTCAACACATCACATTCACAGTGTGCCCCAATCGCACCCAGGCACAAAGAGCCCTTACCACAGGAGAGGGCATCTTGGGCACGCTCCACAGCCTGCGCCCTCTGCCCTTGCTCCAAGGAAGCTCCTTCCACATCAGGGAATGCAGCTTCTTTCTTCACGGATGGTGCCCACACCTGAAACAGCAGCAAGGGAGAGGGGTACGAGATGGAACAGACCAAGGAATAGATCCTCCTCCACTCCCAGACTCTGCACCCTGTCAAGAATCCCCAATCCCGGGGTTCCTTGGTATGAAGCTTCAGGAGGGAACTGGATAAGCATATGGAGCAGAGGTCCATCAGTGGCTATTGGCCACAAGGTATAGATAGGAACTCTCAGTCTGGGGCAAGTGATGCCCTGTATTCTTGTTGCTTGGGGAGGGGGCACAGTGGGAGGGCGTCTAGTGTCCTGGCCCCACTGCTGGACCTCCTGATGGCACCTGGTATTCTTGGCCACTGTGTGACAGAGCATTGGACTGGATGGGCCATTGGCCTGGTCTAACACTGGCTTCTCTCTTATGTTCTTATATGAACTCTCGGTCTGGGGCAAGGGATGCTCCGTGTTCTGGGTGCTTGGGGGGGGGAGCAACAGTGGGAGGGCTTCTAGTGTCCTGGCCCCACTGCTGGACCTCCTGATGGCACCTGGTATTCTTGGCCACTGTGTGACAGAGCATTGGACTGGATGGGCCATTGGCCTGGTCTAACACTGGCTTCTCTCTTATGTTCTTATATGAACTCTCGGTCTGGGGCAAGGGATGCTCCGTGTAAGAACAGGAAAATAGCCAAGAGGACTTCTTTTCTTTACACACCCTTCTATCAGCAGACCCAGTGAGTTATCTGGAGGGATCAGAAATCTATAGTAGAAGACACTGTAGTAGAAGTGACTGTAAGATCTCCCTTTTGGATGATTAACACTTACAAAACTATCTCTCAAGAACACTTTAGAAGAAGGCCAGATATCGTTGCTTGAATTGGACATACCTGGAGGGAATCCGCTCACCTGCTCTGCCTGCCTCCTCTCCTCTGCCTGACTCAGGAGGAAACCTTCGGCCAGGGCCACCGCCTGGGAACAGGTCTCTGGCTCACATCCTCTGACCTAGCCCTGCATTTCCTGGGGCAGGATGGTCAGGAACTGCTCCAGGATCACCAGGTCCAGCATCTGCTTCTTGGTGTGCCTCTCCGGCTCCAGCCAGTGGCTGCAAAGTCCATGGAGCCGGCTGCAGACCTCTCGGGGCCCATTGGCCTTCTGGTAGCGGAACTGCCGGAAGCGCTGGCCATGTACGTCTGAGGTCACGGTGTCCTCAGTCAGGGTC
>NW_015172765.1:7416-13693 GCF_001447785.1 Gekko japonicus
TTGAGTCTTCCACGAAACTCTTTAACAATAGGTATATACCACATACCTTCAACAGACTCCACAGCTTAGAGGGAGCTTGCCCGTTCCCAGATGGTGGGGTGGGGGGGAGCAACCCTGCAGGATCCCTGGCCGAACTGGCCTGGAGAAAATTGCTTCCCGATCTTGCTGACTTTGGCCGCCAGCAACGACATATTGGAGGGGAGGAAAGGGAGGGAGGAGGGGAGGGGGAGCGCATGCAAGAGGGGGAGTGGCTGTGTGGGGCTGCGAGCTGAAAATTGCTTCCTTTTTTCTTTTTTTAAATCCCCAGAGGAATATTTTTTATTTTGCAAATACCACAACCTACAAAGAAATATAGGGAAGGGACTACAACTAGGGATAAAGAAAAGCAAACCACACTATACTAAAACCCCAAGAGGAGGAGATCTTTTCACTGTTAGTAAACATGTTAGTACCATTAGTTTTATCATCACAATATACTTGTTGAGTTCTTGCTTATAACAGTTCGCTTCTTATATGTTATTTTGTTAGTTGTTATGAGAGAAGTCTCTGATCATCATCTTATTCTTCGCTTCAAAAGGCCGTTTTCCAAGTCCTTCTGCCTTGACTTCGGCTTTCTGTGCCAAAAATTGCTTCCTGATCAGAATTTCCATATGCAGAAAGGACCACAATAACAAAACACTGATGCAACCCTTCCTGCCCTCCCTCTCGTGATCTGCCTAACTTCACAGAGTCAGTACAAAAATTGCCCTGGCGGATCAGAACGAAAGTAGTTTGTAGACCAGGTTTAGTATCATTTACATACCAAGGTACTTTAGATATTCCACCTTTTTTGGTGGGGGAAAGTGAAGTGTCTCTGGTTTTTTAGAAATGTTACAAGCTTAGCCTCTCCTTCCTTCAGCCCCATCTGTACTATGGGCTAATTATTGAGGTAAACCAGAGCCCCCAAAGGACAAGAGTGACTGGTGATGCCTTTACCATTCCATGCCTCTCTTCAGTAGGCCTGACGTGTTAGATAAGAACTCTGCCCAAGCACCCCTGTGAGCAGGCCCAACTCACCCTGACAGAAGGGCCGTTTTCCAGAGTCCAGCCTGTTTTCTGGTAACAAGCCTAAGCCCAGCCATTGAACAACTCTGGATGGCCTCTAAGTGTGTCAGGAGATATGCCCACCCAAAGCCACATTGGTGCCCTGCTAGTGTAACGAACATGAAATTGAGCCAACTTCAGAGGACGGCGGAAGACAGGAGGGCCTGGCGAGATCTTGTCCATGGGGTTGCGAAGAGTCGGACTCGACTGTGCGACTGAACAACAACAACAAAGTGTAATGTAAATCTGGCATAGAATGGGACTCTGCCGGGGGTGTGGTCTGCGTGTGGAATGGAGCTGAGTTGACTTCCTGAAGCCTCTCCCGGTTAGGGCTCAAGGGCTGCTGGGAGGAAGAGGGGCCGGGGGAGGCAAGAAACTCTGCTGAAGGCACAAGGTTGCCAACTCCAGGTTGGGAAATTCCTGGATATTTGGGGCTGGAGCCTGGGGAGGGCAGGGGCGTCATGGCATCAAATCCACCCTCCAAAGCAGCCACTTTCTGCCCTCATATCGACCTCTGGAGGTCAGTTGTGATTCCAGGGGATCTCCAGGTGTCCTCAAATTGACCTCTACAGTCCGGAGACCGGTTGTAATTCCAGGGGGCCTCCAGGACTTACCTGGACATCGGCAACGCCACATCAGTGAGATGGGCTGGGGGGGGAGGACTGGTCAAAACGCTTAGAAACATAGAATCATAAGAGTTGGAAGGGACCTCAAGTGCCATCGAGTCCAACCCCCTGCACAATGCGGGAAATTCACAAATACCTCCTTCCCCACGCCACCAGTGACCAGCGTTCCCTCTAAGCTGAGTTAGTGTGAGCTAGCTCATACATTTTTGTCTTCGCTCAGGAAGGGATGGGGCTCCAGAGCAACCTAACTGATGCAGCAGCCAAATCGCTCGCTCACGACTTTAATGCCCGTAGCTCACAAAGTAGAATTTTTGCCCACAAGACTCCACAGCTTAGAGGGAGCATTGCCCGTTCCCAGATGGTGGGGGGGGGGAAGCAACCCTGCAGGATCCCTGGCCGAACTGGCCTGGAGAAAATTGCTTCCCGATCTTGCTGACTTTGGCCGCCAGCAACGACATATTGGAGGGGAGGAAAGGGAGGGAGGAGGGGAGGGGGAGCGCATGCAAGAGGGAGAGTGGCTGTGTGGGGCTGCGAGCTGAAAATTGCTTCCTTTTTTCTTTTTTTAAATCCCCAGAGGAATATTTTTTATTTTGCAAATACCACAACCTACAAAGAAATATAGGGAAGGGACTACAACTAGGGATAAAGAAAAGCAAACCACACTATACTAAAACCCCAAGAGGAGGAGATCTTTTCACTGTTAGTAAACATGTTAGTACCATTAGTTTTATCATCACAATATACTTGTTGAGTTCTTGCTTATAACAGTTCGCTTCTTATATGTTATTTTGTTAGTTGTTATGAGAGAAGTCTCTGATCATCATCTTATTCTTCGCTTCAAAAGGCCGTTTTCCAAGTCCTTCTGCCTTGACTTCGGCTTTCTGTGCCAAAAATTGCTTCCTGATCAGAATTTCCATATGCAGAAAGGACCACAATAACAAAACACTGATGCAACCCTTCCTGCCCTCCCTCTCGTGATCTGCCTAACTTCACAGAGTCAGTACAAAAAGGCAAAAGGGCACCACAGCCAAGCAAAGTAATACTAGAAAAACAATCTGTGATAATAATTATCGATTATCGACACTGAATGTTTGGAGCTGGTTGCCAGTTTGCACGACTGTAAAGATGCCACCTGTGAGAATGTTATTGTGAGTCTTCGGGTGCGGTCAGGCGGCCTGCCGGGAGCGGTTTAAACTGCTCCGGTTCCAAGTGGACTAATTTGATCCGGGGCAAGCGCGGTCACACTCACCTCCCTCGCTGCGCAACACATCACTCCCGGGCGTCCACTCTAGGCGTGCAGCAGCGCGTGTCGGCGGGTTTTTTAAATTATTATTATTTTACATTTTGCACATGCGCATGGGCACCCATCCACAAAATTAAGATCTTCGTGCAGGCGCAGAACACCCTGTCCTGAAAAGCATGCCCTGAAGGAACACTGCCCTTTAAACTTTTACACCTAAAAGGGCCTCTGTGAGGTCCTGGACTCGTCCGAAGCCTAAAATGAAACACTTTTTTTTTTTTATGAACGCCGAGCCGAAGCTTCGCCCAAGCGCATATTGCTGAGGCAAAAAAAAAATGGCGGGCGAAAAGCGGAAGTCTCGGGCTTCCCAGTGGAAGTGGCTCTACACCGGCAGAGAGCAATCACACGGGGGAAATGTGGCTGGAACCGGAGCCCTCAGGAAAACACCACTTGGGGACCTAGTAACAAACTACACCGTTTTAAAGAGTTAGTTGCTGTAGATTTTCCGAAATGTGTGGCCGTGGTCTTGGCATTGTAGAACCTGATGTTTCGCCAGTAACTGTGACTGGGATCCTCAGAGGTATAAACACAGAAAAATAGAATACTCTCTGTGTCAAGGTGGGAAGAAAATGGTGGGCAGTAAATTTAAAGAGTGTTTGGGACTGTTGGAGATGGCTTGGGACGGGAGGCAGATGTTGCCTGTGTGATCGCTCATAAGTACTTTGTTTCCAACCGGCATCTATAACGGCTTAAATGGCCCGTGTGACCGCACCCTTCATGTCCTTAGTGTAATTAATGATCACAGCTGTATAGTAACCTGATGAAGACTGTGAAAACGTGAATAGAAAATTCCAGAAATCACATCAGGAGGAATTGTACTTTCATCTTTGATCTTTGGACTGTGGAATTATTATGTCTTTGTGACTTATATATTGAAAATATTTATATTCTTCATGTATGAATTATAGTAATACTAGAAATAATGCCCATTAATAAATACAACGGGATCTAGAAAGAGGCTCTGGGAGAGATGTTTATATAAATCAATTTTACTTCATTGGAGTTCGCTATAATGCCATGTCTCACAGGTTATTTCTCTAAAATTACTAAATTCACAGAATAAGCATTGCTGTCAGATGGCCATCTAGCCTCTGTTTAAAAACCTCCAAAGAAGGAGAGCCCACCACCTCCTGAGGAAGCCTGTTCCACTGAGGAACCGAGCCAGCCGGAACTCCGTTCCTGTGCGTTCCTGCCCAAAAATAGCCCTGGAGCCTCTAACTCTTAGGAAGTTCTTCCTAATGTTTAGCCGAAAACTCTTTTGATTTAATTTTGACCTGTTGGTTCTGGTCCGACCTTCTAGGGCAACAGAAAACAACTCCATACCATCCTCTATATGACAGACCTTCAAGTACTTGATGGTTATCCTATCACCTCTCAGTCCTCTCCTCTCCAGGCTAAACATACCCAGCTCTTTCAACCTTTCCTCATAAGACTTGGTCTCCAGACCCCTCACCATCTGGAGACATTCCAGCTTGTCTATATCCTTCTTAAATTGGAATGCCCTCCTCTGGAGACATTCCAGCTTGTCTATATCCTTCTTAAATTGAAATGCCCTCCTCTGGAGAAATTCCAGCTTAAATTGTGGTGCCCAAAACTGAACACAATACTCTAGGTGAGGTCTAAGCAGAGCCGAGTAAAGCCATACCATCACTTTGTATGATTTGGACACTATACTTCTGTTGATACAGCCCAACATCGCATTTCTATTTTAGCTACCGCATCACACTGCTGACTCACGTTCAGTGTATGGTCTACTAAGACCCCTAGATCCTATTTGCACACACTACTGCCAAGACAAGTCTCCCCCATCCTATAATTATGCATTTGATTTTTTCCTACCTAAATGCAGAACTTTCCATTTATCCCCATTGAAATTCATTTTATTTGTTCTAGCCCAATTTTCCAGCCTCTCAAGATCATCCTGTATCCTGACTCTGTCTTCTACCATATTTGCTACCCTTCCCAGCTTAGTATCACCTGCATATTTAATAAGTAGGGTCGCCAACCTATAGGTGGGGGCTAGAGATCATCTGGAATGATAACTGATTTCCAGATGACAGAGATCAGTTCCCCTGGAGAAAATAGCTCCTATGGTGGGTGGAGTGTATGATATTATACCCTGCTGAGAAGAAGAAGAGATTGGATTTATACCCCGCCCTTCATTTGGGAGTCTCGGAGCGGCTTACAAACTCCCTCCCCACAACAGACACCCTGTGAGGTGGGTGGGGCTGAGAGAACTCTGACACACACTGCTCTTTTTCAAGGACAGCTCTTGTCAAAGCTATGGCTTGCCCAAGGTCATCCAGCAGCTGCATGTGGAGGAGTGGGGGAATCAACCCTGGTTCTCCCAGATTAGAGCCTGCGCACTTAACCACTACACCAAACTGGCTTCCATCCCCAAACCTCACCCTCACAAGGCTCCAGCCCAAATCTCCAGGAATCTCCCAACCTGGAGCTGGCAAGCCTAAGGGGGGAACTGATCTCTGTAGCTGAGAGACCCCTTGTGATTTCAGGAGATCGCCAGGCCCCACCTGAAGGTTGGGAACCCTAGAAGGAGAGAAGGAAACAGCAATGGGAGAGGCTACGGAGTCTTTCAGGAGAGAGGAAAGAATGGGGGAGGGGGAAATGAGATGCCATAAGTCCTTGTAGGTTCCCACTTGGAATGTTATAAACCTTTGTCATGATTTCCTTTAGAGTCTGGGCTAAACAGCCCTGAGTGTTCCTCCTAGGGCAGCTGCTGGAGCCCCCTGATCATTTTGGTCTCTCTTTTCTCTCAGCCTCCACACCTTCTAGAGTGAACATCTCCGTGTTGCTCCTGAACTCTCGTCTCCCGGTGTGCTCTCCTACCCACCCATGCCTCCCCCCCCCCAAAATGAAAAGGGTCTGAGCACAGTCCAGGAGGCACAGAACTTTGAGAGGCAAAATCACAGACTTCCATTATCTTGACTTCCAGAAAGCTTTTGATAAAGTTCCTCATCAAAGGCTCTTAAGTAAGCTCAATAGTCATGGGATAAAAGGACAAGTCCTCTTGTTGATCAAAAACTGGCTAATTAATAGGAAACAGAGAATGAGTATAAATGGGAAATTTTCTCAGTGGAAGGTGGTAAGCAGTGGGGCACTGCAGGCAGGGGTCGTTTCGTAGAAAAAGAGCTAGGGGAACTCATTAGCATAACTCATTAGCATATGCCACACCCCCTGACATCAGGGGCCCGGCGGTGGACCTGCAAGGCCGGCGGGAGTGCGAGGAAGCCCCACCAAGGCCCTCCCT
>NW_015172765.1:14270-23456 GCF_001447785.1 Gekko japonicus
TGGGGCAAGTGAGGCTCTGTATTCTTGGTGCTTGGGGGGGGCAACGGTGGGAGGGTTTCTAGTGTCCTGCCCCCACTGCTGGACCTCCTGATGGCACCTGGTATTTTTGGCCACTGCGTGACAAGAGTGTTGGACTAGATGGGCTATTGGCCTGATCCAACATTGGTTTCTCTTATGTTCATATGGAATTTGGATTTCTGGCAGCTTCTGGTATTCTGGGAGTTGACACGAGGGGTGGGGATTTTCCCAACCAGCACGTTTAAATCAGAACTCAGGCCACATCAGGCAGCCATGTTGATCTGGGCTCTTTACTGCCAGAGCTCCGCTCCTGTGCGCTCCTGCAGGAAATGACTCCTGAAATGCTCTCATATGGTACTGCCATCACTATGAAATCAAATCAACATTGCTAGCACTTTATGATACTGTACTGTTTTATAATGAACTGTTTTTAGATGTGTTTTATGGTAATTTAATTGTTACTTATGTGTTCACTTTTATGTAAGCCGCCCTGAGCCTGCCTCAGCGGGGAGGGTGGGGTATAAAATAAATAAATAAATGCTGACAGAAGGAGGAAGCTGTACATTTAGAGGCAATGAAGCCTCTGAACCCCAGAGCCGGGAAGCAACATCAGGGGAAGGCCTCGGCTTCTATGCCCTGTTGTTGGCCCTCCAGAGGCACTGGTTGGCCACTGTGTCAGACAGAATGCTGGACTCAGACAGACCACTTGTCTGACCCAGCAGGGCTCTCCTTGTGTTCTTATTTGTTGTTCTTCAGTCGCACAGTCGAGTCCGACTCTCCGCAACCCCATGGACCAGATCTCGCCAGGCCTTCCTGTCTTCCGCTGTCCTCTGAAGTTGGCTCAACTTCATGTCCGTTGCATCTATGACACTGTCTAACCATCTCATCCTTTGCCGTCCCCGTCTTCTTTGACCTTCAATCTTTCCCAGCATCAGGGTCTTCTCCAGTGAGTGCTCCCTTCTCATTTGGTGGCCAAAGTATTTGAGCTTCAGTTTCACTATCTGGCCTTCCAGGGAACAGTCAGGGTTGATTTCTTTTAGGATTGACTGATTTGATCTTCTTGCAGTCCAAGGGACTCTCAAGAGTCTTCTCCAGCATGTGTTCTTATGCCTTAGTCCAATTTTAGCTATATTTATTGCTCCCTTACTTAAGCATCATGGCTCTAATTAGCTTTTCCTGGCGACACCCTCCCCCCAACACTTTACCTATATGGAATGGTTGGTGACTTCTGTTTTAGTATATCTGAAGAAGCTTGCAAGCACACCAAAGCTTCCACCCAGAATGAAACTTCGTTGGCCTTAAAGGTGCCGCCGGACTCAAACTTTGTTCTGCTGCTTCGGACCAACACAGCTACCCCACCTGGTTTGCAAAAGCTTTAGTGTAGTGATGGGGGGGGGGTCAGAATGGCAGCCGTGGGGAGGCTGAGGCAAGGAACATGGCCTCAACATGGGTGGGGCTGACAAACTGTGCATTTTCTTGCCTGCACAGTGAGCAAAGGTGCTTCTCCAAATTTGGAAAACCCCTGCAGCCAAATGGGGGGGTGGGGTGGCGGCACTAGGGGTCATTTCCTGTGGGAGCGCACAGGAGCGGAGCTTCGGCAGTAAAGAGCCCAGGGGGTGGGCACATGCAGCAAGCCCCACCCCCTGCTCCCAGCAGCCCTCAGTCAGAGCAAGAAGCAGCCAGGTAAGTTGCAGAGCCCCCCCCCCCGCCGGTCCAAAACACTCCAGTGGCACCTTTAAGACCAAGGTTTATTCAGGTACAAGCTCTCCCTCCTCTGCAAGGACAGATCTGTACGTCTCTCCCCCCCCACCACCAATAGCTAGCAATCCAAAACAGTCCAGTGGAGCCTGAGCGGTGGGCCTTCTGACACACTTCTGGTGATGTCAGGGGGTGTGGCATATGCAAATAAGTTATGCTAATGAGTTGTGCTAATGAGCTCCATCACCTCTTTTTCTACGAAATGACCCCTGGGCGGCACAGAGGGGACACAATTTGGGGACGAGATCCTGTGGGTGCTCCAATAACCCGTCCTTGTGGAAGCAGCATCACAGTGGCTAGATTGGAGTCCTTAGAGACCAACCAGAAGTCTGGCCTCGAATCGAGCTGTTCTGCTGAAGACCAACAGGGCTACCCTCGGAAGCAGCCCAACAGCCGTTCGGCCGGCGGAAATGCACCCTTTATACGACTGGCTTTTGAAAAGGAAACCTGCTGTGCCCTCCACTGGCCGACGATATGTTTGTCCTGACAATGTTTGCAAATTGTAATACATTCGCTATTGCTGAAGACTGTAATACCTTGGGGGGGGGGGGAGAAGACCAAACGTGTGGAATTTAATAGCAACAACACAGAAATACCGTTTCTTACTCTGTTTGGATTGCAGGCACAAATATGTTTCTGTCGTAAAAATAATCGTGGTGGTTGGCTGGAGATCATGTCCAGCGGTACTCACGTCATCCCAGCTGAACAGCGGGTCATCATAGTGCCAAGAGACTCAGGTTGCCAGAGAAAGGAATCTCACAAGCTGCCTATAACCTGAGTGTCGGTGGCACTCCGCTTCTGGAAAGGGATCTACAGGGAATCCAGCGAGTAGACAGATT
Source organism: Gekko japonicus (assembly GCF_001447785.1). Taxonomy (NCBI): domain Eukaryota; kingdom Metazoa; phylum Chordata; class Lepidosauria; order Squamata; family Gekkonidae; genus Gekko; species Gekko japonicus. Next base: position 16,886 of record NW_015172765.1, read on the forward strand.
CCCGCACCTTTGCCATGCTGCTCAGTACACAGAAAAGGGTTCCGTTTGATCCTCCTGACACTCTGCATACGGGGTCTCCTGCAACCAAACCTGAGCACCATGCATAAGGAGAGCCACTAAGGGGAGCGGTGGCACAGAGGATTTATCCTCTGGTTAACATCTGAACTGAACAGAGCTGCTGTCAGTTCTAGTCCGCGCTGGTGTGAGCTACCAGCCTTGTCCCCAGCTCGCCGTCCACCCAGCAGTTCGAAAGCTTCGGCAAGTAGATAAAATGGGTACCACTCCTTAGAGAGGGTGGGCACACTAAACCCCCATGGGGGGAGGTGTTAGCCGGCGAACGGAATGTCCAGCTCGGAAGCCTGGAAAAAAGACCTCTTCGGCATTAAGAAGCCTGTGATGGGCCAATCCGGCCAGGCGGTGGCAGTGCGGCGCTACGACAAAGCAGTCCTGAAAGAACTGACGTCATCAAGCCAAGCCGAAGTGAATGCCATCCGGAACACGTCTGAAGCCTACAGCTGAACAAAATCCCTGTCGGCTGCAAACGTGTGCGATTTAAAAAATTATATATTGTCCTCCCTTACCCCCTATGAATCATTGTTAGTCCCTTGTGAAAACTTGTGTAACTGTAAATCGCTCAGAGCCAGCAGCTCTGCAGGATTGAGCGATCAATAAATTGAAACATAACAATAAGAACAACAACAACAATAATAAAACCAGTGCCCTCCCCACAAAGGTTCTGGCACACAGAACTAAATCCCGCTGCCAAAGAAGCCGTGCCTAAAGCTGTCTGCAAGCAGAAACAATGAGGTAAGGGGTGCCCTGCCTTAGACCCTCCCCCAATCTGAAAGTATTCATTTGAATATCCCCAAAGGCCTCTGAGGTAAAAGGAAGTGACCAAATCTCCAGGATTTCCCCAAAGCCTGAGATGGCGTTGACCCATTGGAAAGTTGTATAAGTGTTGCAGAGAAAATAAGCAAAGAGCCGACACTGTGTGTTTGAGCTCTCAAAAGACAATAACTTTATCCAGAAAAATCAGGGAAGGGGGTCACATTTGAAGGAAAATAAGAAAATGCATTCTAGTTTACTAGAGCTACATCCTAATGGTTACATGGTTAAAAGCATAATGGCTACTCTCCTTTTTCTTCAGACAAAGAACGGAAGTTCTCCCACAAACCTCAAAGCAGATGCCTTCATGACCTTAGCCACAGACACCCCAGTATATTGACCAGCCAATAGCTAGCCAGTTTGGTGGAGTGGTTAAGTGCATGGACTGTAATTGGGGAGAACCGGGTTTGATTCCCCACTCCTCCACTCGCACCTGGCTGGATGACCTTGGGCAAGCCGTGGTTCTGACAAGAGCTGTCCTCGAAAGGGCAATTCTTGAAAGAGCTCTCTCAGCCCCACCTACCACACAGGGTGTCAGTTGTGGGGAGGGGAAGGGAAAGGAGTTTGTAAGCAGCTCTGAGACTCCAAGCGTAGTGGTTAAGTGCGCGGACTCTAATCTGGGAGAACCGGGTTTGATTCCCCACTCCTCCACTCGCACCTGGCTGGATGACCTTGGGCAAGCTGTAGTTCTGATAAGAGCTGTCCTTGAAAAAGAGCAGTTTCTGTCAAGAGCTCTCTCAGCCCCACCTACCTCACCTGTTGTGGGGAGGGGAAGGGAAAGGAGTTTGTAAGCCGCTCTGAGATACCTTTGGGTAGTGAAGGGCGGGATATAAATCCAATCTCCTCTTCTCTTCTTCTAAATCCAATCTCCTCCTCCTCCCCCTCTTCTTCTGGCAAAGCAGCTAATAACTAGCCTAAAGATCACTTCATTATACTAAACAACACCCATTCTAGCCCCCAGAAACTTTCTCTACTTCTAACTGGTTACTGCTCAGCTAGGTAACACCCTGTTTACACACAGCATCAGTTTAACTCTATAATGACTGAAGTGTTGACAACTTGCAGCAAATATTCCAACACAACCCTACCTGATAGGGCAGAATCACAACGTTTTCCAGGTAGTGATAGGGACGGTTCTTACTGGCACGCTGTTCTCAGAAACAGGGAAGACGTTACAGGAACACACATTTTCAATGCAGTCCTAAAGCCACTTTTGTGAGAGTACCCCATTGGACAGGCCTGAGCAGGGTTTGGATTAGACCTGCTTTGGATGACTTGGTGTGCGCTCGCTTCAGTTTGCCTTAATTTTCTTTTTTGTACTCTACCGTCCCTTTTTCTGAGACAGCTGAGCAGCATGGGATACTCCAGGATCGCAACCGGAGAAGAAGAGGAAGAGATTGGATTTATACCCTACCCTTCACTCGGTGTCTCAGAGCGGCTTACAAACTCCTTTCCCTCCCCCTCCCCACAACAGACACCCTGTGAGGTAGGTGGGGCTGAGAGAGCTCTTTCCAGAAACTGCTCGAACTAGGGCTTGCCCAAGGCCATCCAGCAGCTGCTAGTGGAGGAGTGGGGAAGACGAAGAGATTGGATTTATCCCCCGCCCTTCACTACCCGAAGGTGTCTCAGAGCGGCTTACAAACTCCTTTCTCCTTCCCCTCCCCACAACAGACACCCTGTGAGGTAGGTGGGGCTGAGAGAGCTCTTTCCAGAACTGCCCTATGCAGAGTTACTCCAGAGCAACCCCATTGAGCTGCATAGGGCATCACTGATGGCTGCTCGGCTGAAGTTCACTCTGTCTTTAGAGGTCTGGGCGCTGCACCTCATGGAGAGGACAAGGAGGCTTTTTTCATTTCTCTGCAGCACTGAAAGAGTTAAAAGAGTTTGCTAAAGAAGTCAAACAAGGGGGGATAGGCATAGCCATGGTGGTTCACAAAGGGGCGAGGCAAATCCGATTCGGCTTAACTAATGCCCGAATCATGCCGAAAAGGAACACACGTTTTCAATGCAGTCCTAAAGCCACTTTAAATCCTACTCTCTCTTATGCTACAATAACATTCGGCTCAGAAATGCGGAATGCACATCCCTAGTCCAGAGTGAAGCACAGAACGCAGCTCCTGTAAGACACTCCAGAGTGTGGGGGGGAGACTCTGATAAACAATTGGCTGGTGGCAGCGACTGAAGAAGGGGTTAAAATAGGGAGTCAGGAAATGAAGGAGCATTGCTAGGCAGAGACTTGCGGCACAGAGCTTCTGTGCCCCGGCCACGGAAGGAAACAAGACTCCCGAGAGACTGTTTCTCCACATACCCTTTAGGAATAGTACGTTACATGTCAACTGTTTACACACCTGCTGTGCAAAAGATGCTATTTCACAAAAAAGGCTTACTGCCCCCTTGGCCTTGCACACCAGCGAGAAAGGATCAGGCTCCGCTCTCATCCAGTTTATCAAAGTCCGCAGCCTTTTTGAAAGAATGTAAAGCACAAAAAGCTAGAATCCACCACTTGCAGTCCATCATGCCACCCCCTCAGGGCACCGGGGTTTCCACTTGGTTCTCCAGCACATGTGGCAGTAAGTTTTCCTGAGGTAAATCCTACTCTCTCTTATGCTACAATAACTCTGCCACACAGGTCTCCTTTCTGATTTGGCTGGGGCGGCCACTCCCCCCCTCCCCCGGAACAGTAAATGGGACCTTTGGCTAAAGCTGCTCTCAGGTGACTGTGGCTAAAAATATCCCTCACCTGTGTAACCAGAGGACTCAGAACCCATACCAAGGCGGGGCCCAAGCTCAGAGAACGGCTCACGTAATTCACCTCAGCATGGATTTTGATGAGGGAGGCCACCTGTTTGTACCGTTCGCCACATTTCGAGCATGTGTTCCGATCCTCCCACATGTGTGTTTTTCTTGTACTGACAGAGCTACCATTGGCTGCTGAAGCTTTTCCCGCACTCAAGGCATTTGCTTACCTTCTCTGCCGGACGGGCTCCTTGGTGCGGGGGCAGGGGGGCATCCTGACTGGAGCATTTCCCACCATCCGAAGCACATCGACGGGGCCTCTCTCCTGCGTGGCTCTTCTGGTGTACGAGGACGTCAGAATGACAAGGATACGTTCTCCCACACAGTGAGCACTTATATATTCGCTCTGCCACATGAGTCCTCTCGTGCACCATCAAGGCCGAAGTCCCTTGAAATGTTTGCCCGCAGAAAGAACAAATGTATGTTTTTTCTGCCATTTGCAGGTTCTCGCCTTAAGTCAGTGCTCTGACGGAAGCTGTTTCCGCAGCTGTCCCCATACCAAGGTGGGGCCCAAGCTCAGAGAACGGCTCACATAATTCACCTCAGCATGGATTTTGATGAGGGAGGCCACCTGTTTGTACCGTTCGCCACATTTCGAGCATGTGTTCCGATCCTCCCACATGTGTGTTTTTCTTGTACTGACAGAGCTACCATTGGCTGCTGAAGCTTTTCCCGCACTCAAGGCATTTGCTTACCTTCTCTGCCGGACGGGCTCCTTGGTGCGGGGGCAGGGGGGCATCCTGACTGGAGCATTTCCCACCCTCCGAAGCACATCGACGGGGCCTCTCTCCTGCGTGGCTCTTCTGGTGTACGAGGACGTCAGAATGACAAGGATACGTTCTCCCACACAGTGAGCACTTATATATTCGCTCTGCCACATGAGTCCTCTCGTGCACCATCAAGGCCGAAGTCCCTTGAAATGTTTGCCCGCAGAAAGAACAAATGTACGTTTTTTCTGCCATTTGCAGGTTCTCGCCTTAAGTCAGTGCTCTGACGGAAGCCGTTTCCGCAGCTGTCTTGCGCCCTCCGTGTTCTTTTACGCCTCAAGAGTCTCTCGCCCAACTCTAAGCTTCCAGTGTTTGCCTCCCAAACCAAGCCTAGTTCTGTTTTTTTCTCCACAAGATCATTCAAATAACGTTCTGATCCCAGCTGAATCTCAGGGCCCCAAAAACAAATCCCTTCAGATCCTTCCAGCAGTTGAACACCAGTCTCCACGTGCTCTGCTCTCTTCTTCAAGCAATCCCCCTCATAGTCCAGCACTCAGATGTTATATCCTGGAACAAAATTAGGACATCATGAGCAACACCCCCCACAGCAGTGATCACCCCTCATCTCTCCTAATTTCAGTACTGAACCAGGGTGTGTTTCAGTGGCTAAGAGTGTCAGACCTTGACCAGGAAGGACAGAAGCGCATCTCTGTGCAAAGTTATTCCCATCTTGTCCGTGGATTTCTATTCATGTAGACTGGAATATGGCTGCACAGGACGGCACTGTGAGGCGGAATTCAGATGTCACAATAAACTAGGACTTGTTTCGGGATGAAGAGAAGAGACTGGATTTATACCCCCGCCCTTCACTACCCAAAGGAGTCTCAGAGCGGCTAACAAACTCCTTTCCCTTCCCCTCCCCACAACAGACACCCTGTGAAGTAGGTGGGGCTGAGAGAGCTCTGACAGAAACTGCTCTTTTTTCAAGGACAGCTGTGACAGAACTATGGCTTGCCCAAGGGTCATGCAGCAGGTGCGAGTGGAGGAGTGGGGGAATCAAACACGGTTCTCCCAGATTAGAGTCCTCGCACTTAACCACTACACCAAACTGGCTCCAGAGCAAACTAATGTATACAGGCCCCAGTAACACGGGCCAGATATCGCGGGGGGAGGTGTGGCGAATTGCGCCGGTGCAGTTTGAGCCGCGATTATACGATCAGATGCGCCGGCGGCACTCCACAGGTCCTTCCCTTGGAGCCGGCGTGTAAACGAGGGGTCGGAGAGGAAAGCCACACACCAGCGCAATCACACCGCAGGCATCCGGAGGCATACTTTGGAGGTACTACATTTTTACCGCACGTTTTTGGTGGTAAGCCACGGGTGCGCTCCACTTCCCAGATGTTGGGATGTGATCGCGCACGGATAATCCGCCCACAACCCATGGCTTTCCCGCGGCAAATTCACCCTGTGAACGGGGCCACAGTAGCCCAATGGCTCGCCCACAACTTTAATGCCAGTAGCTCACAAAGTAGAATTTTTGCTCACAAGACCCCACTGCTTAGAGGGAGCACTGTTCCAGGTCTCTGGAGATAGTCAGAGCTCCCTTCATCAGAGAAGGCAGGGAAAGTTCCAAGTTGCCGCAGCCAATGGGGGGGGGGGGGGGGGGTTTGTCTCGTCACACCCCTCATAACTCTGAGGCAGGGGGGATGATGTGTCTGGGAAAACTTTCCTAGGAAGAGACAAAGACCCCCTCCCCTTCGAGGAAGACTCTCTTGGTCCTTCCCCCCACCACCCTGGAAAGGCACCCCCTTTCAGTGCATCGCACCCACAGGCAAAGTCAGGGCCGGATTTAGACTTGCTGAAGCCCTAAGCTATACAAAACCCAGAGGCCCTCTACTGTTTTAAATTACATCCGCTGGTCTCAGAAAAATTTAAAATAGATACGCCTTTTTAATATTTGAAATCATTTTTATATTGTGTTTTTATTTGAGGCCCCAGCAGATTGCGAGGCCCTAAACTGTAGCTTATTTAGCTTATGCATAAATCCGGCACTGGGCAAAGTGAAAGCGTCTGACCTCTCCGCCCAGAGGAAGGCACTGCAGGGACCCTCCTGGCTTTGCAGAGAGGAGCGAAGGGGACCCCCTCTGGGGCAGTGGATGGGGCGGCTGTTGGGCAGCGTTCCC
>NW_015172765.1:23577-25114 GCF_001447785.1 Gekko japonicus
CGCTCACAACATGAATGCCGGTAGCTCAACAAAATAGGGTTTTTGCTCACCAGACTCCGCAGCTTAGAGGGAGCGTGGCTGCGGGGCCCTGAAGGAGAGGGAGGGGCTTTCCCCAGCCAGTCTTACCTCTAAGCTGAGTTAGTGTGAGCTAGCTCACAGTTTTTTAGCCTCCAGCTCACACATTTTTGTTTTCGCCTTCGCTCCAGAGCAAACTCATGCACGCGGCAGCCAAATCGCTCGCTCGCAACTTTTAATGCCGGCAGCTCACAAAGTAGAATTTTTTCCTCACAAGACTCCACAGCTTAGAGGGAGCGTTGTCCCCGGCCTCCTCCCCCCCATCCAGTGTTCCCTCTAAGCTGAGTTATTGTGAGCTAGCTCACGGTTTTTTTAGCCTCCAGCTCACACAATTTCATCTTGGCCCAGGAAGGGAGGGGGGCTCCAGAGCAAACTCATTGATGCAGCGGCCAAATCGCTGGCTGGCAACTTTTAATGCCGGTAGCTCACAAAGTGGAATCTTTGCGCACAAGACCCATAGCTTAGAGGGAACACTGCGGCCCCCCCCCCCCATCCCCTTGCAAGGAGCCCCTCCGAGGCTGGTCCCTTCCCACCGAAGTGGTTCCTATTTATCTACTTGCAATTTCTTGCTTTCGAACTGCTAGGTTGGCAGGAGCTGGAACTAGAGACGGGAGCTCACTCCGTCTTGCGGCACCCTTGTCTCCAACTGCTGAACTACTGACCTTCCACAGCCTGCAGTTCAGCGTCTTAATCACTTGAGCCACCGCAGGGTTGCAAAAAAAAAAGATGCTCAGGGGGCGGAGGGCGAGCAGCCGTTTTGTGCGTCTATGTTGCTTTTGATTCGGGTGTTATTGACTTCTGGCTCGTCTTTGAGGGGGGGCTGCACCGTAAGAAAAGAAGGGATGGCCCCAGTGTTCCCTCTAAGCTGAGTTGGTGTGAGCCAGCTCACAATTTTGTAGCCTCCGGCTCACAGATTTTTTGTCTTAGCTCGGGAAGGGAGGGCTCCAGAGCAAACTAATGTATGCAGCAGCCAAATCGCTCCCTCACAACTCTAATGCCAGCAGCTCACTCTGTGTGACACTGTGTGACACAATGTTGGACTGGATGGGCCGTTGGCCTGATCCAACATTGGCTTATCTTGTGTTCTTATGATTGAAAGTTGATTATTTAGTGTGTGTGACCACAGCTGAACAGTTGCAAAGAAAATGCAGAACGGATTTTCCATTAAGTAGAATTTTTGCTCACAAGACTCCACAGCTTAGAGGGAGCATTGGATCGCCCATTGGAAACAAGGGCAAGGGTCGGAAGTCTGTTGGGAGCCAGCAATGCCATTCGCCTTGCGTAGACGCCATTGAAATACATTTTAGTAGCACAAGGAGGCCGCGGTCACACGCAGTAAATAACCCCCTTTCAGTACTGTTTCAGTGCACTTTCCAACTGGATTCTGCCAGTGCACACAGTAAAAATCCAGTTTGAAAGTGCACTGTGATTGGATTAGCCACTCTCGGTCTGGGGCAAGGGA
>NW_015172766.1:0-18321 GCF_001447785.1 Gekko japonicus
ATGAGTGTCCACACATGGTGGCTGTCAGAAAGGTGCCTGGAGGGCTCCAAGCTCAGTTGAAAAATCCTGGCTTCTCCACTCAGATGATCTCAAGAAGCAGGTGTGGGGGAAATCTCTGCTCTTCTGGAACCTCTGAAGACCAGCTGCCAATCACAGGAGATTACTTTGAGCTGGCTGGAAAAGTGGTCTGAATACACCATGGCTGTTCTGAGGCATTTGAGGGCCAGTCATGTCTTGTGAATCTGACCCATGGGGTAGCGCCAAACCACATTTCCCAAGCTATCCATTTCCACCACATTCCAGTCTGATTTACTTTCTCTTATTTGGAATTGTCCCCTTTTGTTGGCCTACCTTGCAGAAGTAAAGTCACCACCAAGATGAAGGCAAATGTCACCTCCAGGGGCCTCCTGCCCAGGCTGCCCTTCGTCTTTTCAGCTTCAGCAAGATCCAGCCCTTGTTTCAGTTCTCAGGACGGCCCTGGCACCCAGATGAATTGCTCCAGACACTCTCAAAGGGACAGTTTATATCCTCGCTGTTGTGGAAGGAAAGGGCTGGGCTTCCCAGACTGCCAGGGTGTGGAACATTGTGATCACCTGCAGTGGGAGTGCCTGAGTGTTTCAACAGGGCTGATGCTGTTCACGACAGCCTCCAGTTGGGAGTTTGGCAAGGCAAGATGGAAATGATGGGAAAAGGCTCTAACCAATGGACACTACTGCTCCCCTGGCAACTGTTTCCCAGCACCCCTTGTTTTAGTCCACCAAAATGCCGCCACACCCATCCCAGGCCATCCTTCTCTCCTCCCAACAGCTACACTTCACTCACCCAGATTGAGGAAGCAGACTGTGAAAGACCTCAGCCTGAGATCGTAGGGAGCCACTGCCAGTCTGAGTACACAATAAGGACCTTGATGGCCCAAGGGTCTGATTCAGTATAAGGCAGCTTCACGGGTTCACTGTTCACGTGCATGAGTCACAGCGCTGCCTTCTCTCCATCCTAGTGGGAAGCATGCTGACATAGAACAATAGCTTAAGCAGAAACACAGAGAGCAGTAGCCGGAGGCAGATAATTCTTACTCTTCTATACCATAAATGTGAATGCTTTAAAATGCCTATGTGAGTCCCTGTGTCTTCAATTTCACTGGCTGTCCCCAAGTTTTAGGACTTTGGGAGACAGAGAAAATGTTCTGTCCCTCCAGTTTCTCCACACCTTGCGGCATCATTCTATCATATAGAAATATAGGTGTTCTCCCTGATGAGGCTAAGACACTAGCCAGAGTAATTCAAACAGACGCTGTACATTTATCTAAACAACAAATTAGTGTTGGGAAACGTTCAGCAGAAGTAGCAGCCAGATCAATGTCTTCTGGCATAGTTCTCTGTAGACACTCCTGGCTTCGGAGTACTACACTGCCTTTAGAGACAAGGGCCAGAGTAGAGGATTTGCCTGTTCATCGAAAGACTCTTTTTGCCCACAATACTGATGAATCCCTCTCTGATGTAAAGAAGAGTAGGCAGGATGCTTGTTCTCTGAGTGTCTACTCATTTGGATCACAATCATCACAGCGTTTTAACCCTAGACAACCCAGTTTCCAGGGCAACTTCTACCGCCCACAAAGACCTCTACCTCATCAATACCAGTATCCTCCAAGGCACTACCAAGGGCAAGGTGCCACCTATGGTAGACGACGTGGGGCCCGATGGCAAAAGTTTCCTCAGATGCAAAAAGATCAAGGGCCACAGCATCCTTAGCCCCCTAAACTCTGACTACGTCCTCCACTAGCTAACCCGGAGTTGTGTTTTAGGGACCGTTTATCCCAATTCCTCTCTACATGGGAGTTAATCTGTTCAGACTCCTGGGTCCTGTCCATTATCCAGTTTGGCTATAGGTTAGAGTTCTGTTCTTCTTCTCCCCTTTTTGAAGGTTCCTTAGCAGCAGATAACCAGTTTTCTGAGCTTTCTGCCCAGCTGGGAGAGTTGATTACCAAGGGTGCAATTTAAGAGGTTCCTAAAGGTTTACAAACCTCTGGTTTTCATTCAAAAAAATTTGTGGTTGATAAGACGGATGGGGGGAGGAGACCAGTCTTAGACTTGAGGTCATTAAATAAGTTCTTGTTTGTTAAGAAGTTTTGCATGATTTCTTTACCTTCGGTGATAAATATGCTCTCTAGACATATGCGGTTCGCTGTCTTGGACCTCAAAGATGCATATTTTCATATTTCAATCCATAAAGAGTATAGAAAGTATCTTAGGTTTAGGCATGGTGAACAGATTTTTCAATATACTGTGCTGCCGTTTGGCCTTGCCACAGCCCCACGGGTATTCACTAAATGCATGGCAGTAGTAGTGGCTTATCTATGTACAAAAGGCTGCACTGTTTTTCCCTATCTTGATGATTGGCTTCTCACTTCAAATTCCCCAGAATCCCTGTCATCACAGGTTCACCTAGTTATACCAACATGTCGCGGTTTGGGTTTGATAGTTAATCTGCAGAAGTCTCGCTTGGTCCCAACTAAGTGTATACAATTTATTGGATCCATCCTTGATTCAGAGAGAGGTAGAGCATTCTTACCTCGAGACAGAGGAAAGGCTATTCAGTCGATGCTGACTTCCTTTAAGAAACATCGGTTTCAGTCTGTGAGTTCCCTCCAAAGCTTTCTGGGGACTTCTAGCCTCAACCACTGCAGTGATTCCATATGCATGACTCCATTTATGTGAGTTACAGTTGTGGTTCCTTAGGAGGTTTGACCGAACAACACATACCTCCATGCAATGCTTCAGTATACCTCGGACCATTCTGAAATCCCTTAACTGGTGGTCTTTTGATAATAATCTCTATGAGGGAGTAGAGTTTGGATTTTGGTCCCCTGACATTACTTTGGCCACTGACACTTCCCTGATAGGTTGGGGGACACACTGTGGGAACTTTCAGGTTCAGGACAGGTGGCCTTCTTACGATAAAGGTGCTCACATAAATCTCCTTGAATTACGTGCTATCCATTTAGCCTTCAATGCATTCTCAGATATGGGGGGGGGGGTTTGGGGGGAAGGTCCTTATACAGACAGACAACTCTACAGCCATGTTTTATATAAGCAGGCAAGGGGGCCCGGGGTCTCTCTAACTTTGCCTAGAGGTTCAGAGATTATGGAGATGGGCCATAGAATTGGATATTTTCCCCCGTACGATCCATATTGCTGGAGCTCAAAATGTGGAAGCAAATGCTCTCAGCAGAAAATTTGTAGGGAACCACAAATGGTCCATTCAGTACAAGTACCTTACCCTAGTATTTCAAACCTGGGGCTTTCCAGCAGTGGAGTTGTTTGCAAGGGACTGGTCAACAAAAGCTTCCCGGTTTTGTTCTTGGGGAGGTTTAGACCCCCGCTCGGAGGGAGACGATTTTCAACATCTATGGACAGGGCCACTGTACTATGCATTCCCCCCATTCCCTTTGATCAGCAAGGTTCTGGCCAAGATGCAGAGGGACCACACAAAGGCCATACTAATAGCCCTGTTCTGGCCAAGGCAGATATGATTCCCAATGCTGATGGAATGTTCCAGGGGAATTTTTTCACTCTGCCAGCCTATCCAGACATTTTAGTGCAAGACTGTTTGCTGCACCCCAGTGTGCAGACCCTACACCTGACAGCATGAAAGTTAGAACTCTGAAAGGGTTTTTTACAGAGGATGTCCTCCAAGTTTTAATTGAGGCAAGAAAACTGTTCACCAGAACTTCCTATAATAACAAATGGTGAGGTTCCAAAAGACCATGGTCTCCAAGGGTGACTGCCCTTTCACTTGTCCTTTGCCCAAGGTTTTAGATTACATTTATTTACTGGCTCAATCAGGACTTTCTGTGTCCTCAATAGAGGTTCATTTGGCTGCCATTTCAGCCCTCCATGATGATATTGATGGGAAAATATTCTTTTCTAATAAAGTTTCTTGGAGATTCCTCAAGGGTTTGCAGAATGTTTTTCCACCTCAACCTGTGATAGTGCCACAATGGTCTCTTACCCTAGTTTTGACAAGGCTAGTGGGACCACCCTTTGAACCTTTGGCTTCATGTAACCTATCTTACCTTTCATGGAAGGTTGCCCTTTTAGTAGCTGTAACATCACTCAGAAGGGTTAGTGAAATTTATGCCCTGTGAGCAGATCCACCTTACCTAAAAAAAATTGAGAGTAAGGTGGTGTTACATCCGTGCTTGTCTTTCCTCCCAAAGGTAGTGTTGTACGCACAGTTTATGATACACTTTATACTCTGCCACTGACTAACAGGTTTAACTTAGTAGGTACACTTAGCACTTCCATAATACATATGTTAAGTGCCATTTATGATTCTAACATCATGAATGTATTCAGGTATTCATTTGCGACTGTTGTTTGGGTGCATGCTGGGAGGGTAAAATGCTGAAAGAACAAAATGTTAATTTGCTATTTTTGCTGGGGCTTGCAGCCTTGACAGCCCAACCTAACTGTGCATGTCTGCCTAACTGAATAGAGAACAACAATGCCCTGTACCTATATGGATACTTTTAGAGCTGCATAGCCCAAGAAGAAAGAAGCGCTTATTGTTTAGCTACAGGAAAAAAACTTTTCTAATGGAGCCTACCATGGGCTATTGGTATTGTATTACAATACCAATAGCTCATGGTAGGCTCCATTAGAGATTACAGCTATTATGAACATTGAAAATTTTCATTGATATCTTTGAAACATCATCAGAGGAAATGAATTACTGAGAGACAGTATTTGTCTCACATCTCTGTTCGGAAGAAGATCTACCTTCAAAATGGCAAGACATTCTGGATATCACCATCATTTTCCTATTATTATGTATATTATTACTGTTCACTTTTTGTATAATTTATTCTTTAAAGAAATTCATTAAGCGTCACTTTTTCACAGTTCTTTTTGGTTTTCATATTGTCTTATGACTGTGCCAATCATTTTGACATCAAGCTCTGACCCTGCCAGTATTTTTTCCAAATCCGACCAACTCTACGGAACAGACTCTTCACATGTTGGATGTCAAAAGAGCTCTCCTTTATTACATTCACAGAACATAATTCATTTGGAAATCTCCCAAACTTTTTGTATCCTATTGGGGCCCAAGAAAAAGAAACCCATTATCTGCACAAACTTTATCCAGATGGGTTCTCTCTGGCATTCATACATGTTATACTAGCTCAGGTGCTTCTTGTCCAATGGGCATTAAAGCACACTCTACCAGGGCACAAGGTTCCACGACTGCAATCCTTGGGAAGGTTCCTCTCCAAGCTGTCTGTAATGCTGCCACATGGTCATCTGACCATACCTTCATTCAACACTACGCTTTGGACCTCCAACAGAGAGAAGACACATAAGTTGGGAATGCGATTCTTCATTCATTACTCCCATGAGAGACTCACCCTCCTCCTCAGGTAATAGCTTGTGAGAGGTCCCAATGTGGGGCTGCACAGGAAGATGGATGATGAAAACAAGGTTGCACTTACCTGTAACTATTGTTCATCAACATATTTTGTGCAGGCACACATTCCCTCCCTCCTGCCCTGCTATGAGCTCTCTGGAATTTATACCTCTATCTGTTTTTGAGTTCATGGTGGCTAGTAGGAACTGAGGGGATGGTGGCAGTCCACCCAAGATCACATGACCTGATTGACAGACGCAGATGAGAGAGGGTGGACTGCTCAGTTCTAAGATTATTTTAGCTAAAGAAATCAGTCTCCGAGGCCGGCCTGCGCATGCGCAGTCCCAATGTGTGTCTGCACAGAAGACGTTGATGAGCAACAGTTACAGGTAACTGCAACCCTGTTTTGTTTTTAATGTTTAGCCAAAAACTCTTCTGATTAAATTTCAACCCATTGGTTCTTGTCCAGCCTTCTGGGGCAATAGAAAACAACGCCTTTTTATGCTGTTTTAATCTGACTTATTGACACCTTTATTGTTGAGATAAAGTTTTGTTTAGGAACTGCCTCAAACATACTTGGGAGAGTACAGCATATAAATATATAAATACATAAATAAATGTACTCTGTTCAGGGGTGGCATTGCTACTCCAGCCATTGATTCTACAGACTTCTTCCAGCTTCTTCAGATAGTCTGGGCAGCGATCCAGCATGCAAAGATGCTCCTGCAGCCTCGCCAACACACCCTTTTCAAATGTAGGAGTTTCCAGGGAACTGAGCCATTTGAACAGGACAGGACTGGCTTCCTATTCCCTGAGTACAAACTTTGCCTTCGGATGACATGACAAATGGAAGCAAAGTCATTACACTTGAAGAGCTGTGTGAATTGTAAGTCTTCAGGAACTGTGACTGCTCCCTTTCTGTAAAAACAAGCAAGAAAAGCTGGTCATTGGCACAGCCCCAAAACACATAGTTCCCCTATCATCTTGAAATCAGCCTACAAGCTGGTATATTTTTTTCATCATGACCATAACTCTAACGGCACTTGTCATGATTTGGACTGTGCAACTAGAGGCCTAGTAGGCCCAGGGAGCCTGAGTAGCGGTGGGTGGAGGCCTGGCCTACAGCTCCCAGATGTCCCTGAGAGGTTTTGGCACCAATTTTAGCCAATTACAGAGAAAGGGGACTCATAATAAAAGAGTTAGTACAGAAAAAGAGCTGTTCTTCTTCCAAGAGGGCAGAGCCAGAAGGAAGGCCGCTGCAGGGAAGAGACCCTCGTCCTGAGAAGAAGGGTGAACAGACTGAGGCCCACTTGAGAAAGTGAGCTAGGGACAGTAATTTTAGATGTGTTAGGGCATTTGGTTTCTTTTCTTTTCACCCTAGGGTTCCCAAGTACTTACCGCAATCTGGCGGGGGACACATGCTCCCCGGCCGGAACATTCCTCCCTGTAATTCACCATGCTGTCACCAGGAAGTGACGGCAGGCGACACTCTGGCAATGGGGCTGAAAACTCGATGGTACCATCGAGTTTCCAGCTCCATTGCCAGAGCGTCGCCTGGCGTCACTTCCTGGCGACGGCATGGTGCGGCGCGTCTGTTGTCCGCACAGGAATGATCCTGCGAAGACATCTGTGTCCCCCACTGAATCACGGTAAGTACTTGGTAAGCCTGTTTCACCCCTTACTGATATTGTTCTTGCACATTGTTTGTTTCCCATATTGGGCTGACCTCCTATAAAAATAAACCTTTTCTTTGTTGTTTACTCTGCCTGGTCCTCACGCTTATTTCGGCCAAACAAGGGAGGTCTGAAGGTCCTGGGAGGGTGCTATGGGCCTTCTCAAGGGATTCTAAAACCAGAGTGGTGGCAGCGTCAGGTGACACTCCACCTGAGCCGTGACAGCACTGTACTGTGATATTTCAGAACTGTAGCGGTTGCACTAGCAAACTCATTAGTACTTCTTCCATTTTAGTGTTTTTCTGCTGTCTGTAATTCTTTGTGGCAGAATTTTATGCCAGCGTCGTTTTGTAGTTACAGCTCTTTTGCAGCACTGTGAGACAGCAATGCACACCTCTGGCTACAGATGTCATTACCATAATCTCAAAGACTCAGGTAGATCCACAGCTGGTAATAGGTAAGCAGGAGCAGGGAACCAAAAAGCAGGAAGCAAAGACTTGTGGAGCTCGCTTAATTTCCCCCTGTACCCTCTCCCACCACTATTTCCTCTTTCTTTCCTCCTGGTACTTCACGAGTATTATTTATTTATTTATTTTATTAAACTTTTTTAAAAATAAATCTATTTATTAGTTTTTTATATTAAGTACATATACATATATCATACATTTTCTATATTTTGAGTCCTTTATACATTATTTTCAATCCATTGTTTAACTCTTATCCATCTTTGAGCAACTACGTTCTCTTTAGTCCCACATACTTGTGCTTGTAACCAGTCCATTTCTACTACTTCTAGCAATTTAAATGCTATTTCTTCTCGGGAGCGTATTCAATCCGTCTTCCAATGTTTTGCTAATAAAAATCTTGAAATTATTCAGATATGCAACAGAATATACAGTTCTTGATGTGTATATTTATCACCTAATATTATATTCAATAAGTACATTTCTGGAGTTAAGTCAACTTTTACATTCATAATTTCCCCAATTATGTTTTGAACCATTTTCCAATACTTTTGAACTTCTTGATATCTCCACCACATATGGTAGAAGGTACCTACATTAGACTTACATTTCCAACAAGTATTAGATATATTCTTTTGACATTTTGAAATTCTATCTGGTGACCAGTACCATCTATGATGCATTTTATATACATTTTCTTTATACTGCTCTTAAGATTTTCAATTTTTTCCATACATTATTCCATTCTTCCAAGTTTATTGTATATCCTAAGTCCTGCATCCATGTCACCATTGATGTTTTCACCGTCTCCTCCAGCATAGCTTCCTCAAGTAGCCAGTTATATAATTTCTGAATCAGTTTGTCACTCAATGATAGCCAACTCTTATCTAATTCATTTCTACTTTCCTCAAACCCAACTTTTACATCTTTATCATATCTTGATCTTAATTGGTTAATTCCCCACCAAGAAAGACTGATATTATGTTGATCTGCTAAAACTTCCCCATCTTTCAGTTTCTTCTTTTTATCTAGTAACATTTTATATTTTTCTCTATTTATCTTTGTTATAAGTGAAGGCCTAACAAATGCCTCTAGTGTAGATACCCATAAAAGTGTTTTCATATAATACCATTCTTTCATATTATTCCAAATTTTAAGCAATGGTCCTCTTAAGGCATGTTGTTGAAAATTGGAATGGATTCTATCCTTTCCATACCAAATGTAGGCATGCCATCCCATGCACAAATCAAAACCTTCTAATGTCAAGCATCTAGTATTCTCCAGCACTAACCATTACCTTATCCAATTTAAAGCTGCCGCTTGGTAGTACAGCCTCCAATTTGGTACACCAAATCCACCCCTTTCCTTCTTTTCTTGCATTATTTTCCATTTTATCCTTGATCTTTTCGGCTCCCAAATAGTCTAGTTACTTTATCAAGTTCTTCAAAGTATTGTACTTTTTTAACTATAGGTATGTTTTGTGCTAGAAATAGAAACCTTGGTAATATATTCATTTTTAGAGTCACTATCCTTCCCATCATTGAAATATGCAGGTCTTGACTTCCGGTTTATGGCGACATGCAGGCAGACGCATCTCCTGGACATCCCAGGGATGCAAACTGCACACCAGTGTGTAGGAGGGGGTGCAACGGGTCGCAACCCCCCCAGAGCCTTGGTAAAAGGCTCCTAGCTCCTAGCCAGGGGACTTTTGAGGGGCGGCCTCTTCGATGGCATGATGCCAGAGAATTGAGGTGCTCCTCTGCCCCGAAGGTCCTGCCACTGAGTGACCACATGGGACAAGTGCTGCTGACCGGGACAAACATCGGAGATTGGGTGGGGGGAAACGATGCCGAGCGAGGCCGGTTGGCCAACAATGAACTGTGAGTCGGGTTAAAGTGAACATGAAGATTTAAAAAGAAAGCTGCCCCCCTTAAAGAGCAACAGAAAGCGAGCGGGGGAGGGGCCCCTCCCAAATTCATAAACAAAAACACGGAATAAAGAAGGGGGAGCAGAAAAATTAGTTTAAGAGAAAAATCTGTTTTAAGAGACTTACCAGAGCATAGATAAGTGTTTGGGCGAATATCAGAGACTTTAGCAACTTTTTGAAAAGTAAACAAATCCAAAAAGATGGTGGGGAAGAAACCGGAGAAAGAAAGACTGTTGAAAGCGAAACTAGTGGGTAGTCCTCGAACGGAAGAGACCACTGAGCTTTCCAAACTGTTGGTAGATTCCTTGCACCCTCTGCTGGATAAGATTACTAATATCAAGCAACAACTGTCAATAATTGGTCAGAGCTTGGCTTCACAGCAGCTACAATTGACTCAATCTTTAAAAGCACCGGAGCAAATGGGGGAGGTGAAGGAAATGGACACCAATACTAAAAACGTTAAGAAAAAGGTGCAAAAGCTGGAAATGAAACAAGCTATGGAATAGTCACAGCTTTTACAGCTGAAAATGGAGAAAACCAATTTGGTCCTACGGTTTCAAGGGGTCCCGGAAATTAAAGGAGAGAATCTGAAGCAACGGCTGAGTGAAGCAATAGCCCCAATGACAGATTTGACAACGGAATACCTCTACAGCGAGATGGATGTTGTCTACAGGTCCTATTCCTCATACATCAAGAAAAATAATCTGCCTGGGGAAATAGTAGTCAGATTCTCAAAGAGACATGTGAGAGATTCTATTTTGAAAGCAACTACAGGAACACCCTTGAAAACTGGGGACAACAACACCAGGATTTTAAAAGACATTCCATTTGACATAAGACAGAAGAGAAAGAACTATAAAGAATTAATCCTTTTCTTACAAACAAATGGCATCAGTTACAGATGGCTAATTCCAGAAGGTGTCATTTTCAAACTCCACGATAAAAAAGAAAAGACTGATACTGTTCTTAAAGCACGTGACTTTCTGCGAACACAACTTGGGGAATCAGCTGAGGACAAAAAGGAAGAAGAAGAAAGCAAATCTGATGGCGAGATAGGCTTGGTGTCTTGTGACGAGGACTCACCCTCTGAAAAGGGGGAGGCTGCCCCCAAAAGTTCATACAAACTAAGGATTAGAAAAGATAAGAATAAATAAGGGCTGAAGGACTCTGATTTGTGCCTGGAAATCCTGAAATAACTTTGGGATGCTCTGGGGATTTCTTTAAACAGTTAAAGGAATGGTTAAAAGAGAATTAACCTAGCACAACTGACTATGTTCATTGTATTATTAGCTTTTTAATATAGCATTGAGACAAGCTGATGTATTGACTCCTACTCTTGGGTTTTTAGTTAGTAGTGGGTCTTTTTTCTTTCTCCTTAGATGTAGTCCCCCTTCCTCTATTTTTCAGTTATAGTTTGTAGTTCGTAAAAAAAAAACCCCAATAAAAAACTCCCCTCAAGGGGATGCAAAAATAAAATAAAATATGCAGATCTTTCCATTTAGACAGATATTTTCTAATTTCTTCTAACAACTTATTATAGTTATCCTCCATTAGTGTACTACATTTATTTGATATAATTATACCCAAGTATTTGATTTTTTAACTATTTCCATATTAGTTAAAACTTGTATATCTTGCAATGTTTTTTGACAACAATTCTTAGCCAATAATTTAGTCTTACTTATATTACTCTTAAGTCCAGCCACGTATCCGTATTCTTAAACTTATGAATCGCCCATGCTGCAAGCAGGCTCTGGGCAATTTACAACCTTAAAAGCCTTTAAAATACAATCAGTATAAATGAGAATACACGGCAGATCAATAAATTAAACCAATCCAGAATGGCATATAATAATCCCCTTTGCTGGTTGCACCACTGTATTCTCTCCTTTTCTTCTTTCTTTCTCTCCTTCCCACAAACAACATTTCTTTTATCTGCCCCCCCAGTCTTCTGCGTTATTTTATTTATATATTTATTAACTCCATACCCCACCTTTCTCCCTTATGGGGACCCAAAGCAGTTTACATCTTTCTCCTCATCACCTCCATTTTATCCTCACAACCCTGTGAGTTGGGTTGCTATGCCACAACTGGTATCCCCCAGGGTCAATCAGGTGGTGAGGGAATGGGATGCCTGCAAACCATACAGATTTTGCCAAGCCTAGAGTGTCCATGACATCACTTCCAGTTTTAACTGAAGGTGACATCAGGATGCTCACATGGCGCTGGCCCACACACCCCAATTCCCTCCCCCATTTTCTCCCTCCAGCATTTCAGAGGCTAGCGGGCAAAACAAGGGGTTGCCAGTAGGTCTCTCTCGCTCTAGTGGAAGACCCAGAGACGCTGCCTGTGAGGTGGATTAGGCTGAGAGTGATTGGCCCCTCCAGGTGGGGCCTGGAGTTCTCCTGGAATTTCAGTTGATCACCAGATGACAAAAGCAGAGACCAGTTCTTCCAGAGGAAATGGCAGCTTTGTAGGGTAGAATCTAGGGAATCACATCCCCAATGAACTCCCTCCCCTTCCCAGACTCTACCCTTCAAAAAAAACAAAACAACAACCCACATCTCCAGGAATTTCCCAAGCCAGAGAACTGGAAGCTCTCTACACCCAGCAAGCTTCCAGGCAAGAGTGGAGGTTTGATCCTGGGTCTCCTAGATCCTGGTCTGAGACTCGAATGACGCGGGCTCTCTGCTTTCTTTCCCTCCCTCCCCCTCGGAGCCTCTCCCTGGGAAAATCTGCCTGAGTTGCAAGTCATACTGCAGCCAGTTGCTCGGGTGAGTTGTGTAGTGGTGACCCCTGTTGGGCCCACCCAAGTCATACAAGTTGCGTGGAGGCTGCCCCTGGGCCCAGACAAGTTGTGCGGCACCAAGTCACAGCCACTGAGGATGTACGCCAAAGAATGCAGAACATGTTACAGTTTAAGTTCTCAAAGGAGACTCTAAAAGAGATATTGTCCGGGGGGGGCTTCTTCTAGGCATCCCTTTGTGCTGTGGGTTCAGCCCGTCCATCTGTGATCAGATGTCATCATGGGTGAGTCGTGGGTTGTTGTTCTTTTGCCGTTTGTTTCCCATGTGCATAAACAAGGAATCACACCTCCGCATTGAATGTTCCCCATGGAATATGTGATTATGTGCATACTGCTCAGTGAGGAGGGGAACAGCATCAAGTCGGGATGGAATGATCAGACCATCCCAGTGGCATGAGAGCATGCTTGAGTGATCAGACAGGGGAAAGTCTGTCCGTGGCCTGTCAGAACCAGTTAGAGCCGGACTTTCCCTGGTGTCTTTTACCTCTGTTTCTCTGGCGGAACAGCACAGGTTGCTGATGACTGTGGGACCTTTCCCAGATATTGCTGTCTGATCATGCCCTTTAGATCTGTCAGGCATTCACAGCTGTGTTGGATCTAAAGGTGCATATCATCGCAGCCCTAGAAAGGCAATTTTCAGTCTTAAAGGCTGTTTACAAAACAAAGACATTTTAAAAGGGAATTGGCTGCAAACTAAACTTTAGCATGGAGGGAGAAAGAGGATCTTCCTTAAAGACAGACAAGGAATTAGTCTGGTGAAAGTTTTGGGAGGTCTCCAGGTCCCACCTGGAGATTGACAGATGGGAAGGTGTTCCAGATAGACTGCTTCAGTCTAAGGAGGCTTAACTTCTTTTAACATTTGAATGATGAATGCATTAAAAATAGCAGCTAGACAAAAACACTGTGTCATAATAGGTGATTTTAACTAAACACACATTGATTGGGTCAATATGTGTTCTAGTCGGGAAAAAGAGATTGAGTTTCTAGACACTCTAAATGACTGTGCTATGGAGCAGATGGTCACGGAACCTACCAGGGGAGAGGCGATCCTTGATTTGGTCCTAAGTAACACTCAAGACCTGGTGAGAGATGTAAAAGTGATTGCACCACTTGGGAACAGTGATCATAATGTTGTTGAGTTCAACATTTGTATAAATAGGGAATTTGCCAAAAAGACTCACACAACCACTTTTAACTTTAAAAGGGGTAATTTCTCTGATATGAGGGGACATGTGGGGAGGAAACTGAAAGGAAAAGTAGAAAGGGTCAAAACCATTGGGGAAGCTTGGGATCCTTGATTTGGTCCTAAGTAACACTCAAGACCTGGTGAGAGATGTAAAAGTGATTGCACCGCTTGGAAACAGTGATCATAATGTTGTTGAGTTCATCATTTGTACAAATAGAGAATTGGCCAAAAAGACTCACACAACCATTTTTAACTTTAAAAGGGGTAATTTCTCTGATATGAGGGGACACGTGGGGAGGAAACTGAAAGGAAAAGTAGAAAGGGTCAAAACAATTGGGGAAGCTTGGGATCTATTTAAAACTACGATCCTAGAAGCTCAAAAAATATATATTCCGCAGGTTAGGAAAGGCACAAACAGGTATAGGAAAAAGCCTGCATGGTTAACAAACAGAGTAATGGAGGCTGTAAAAAGTAAAAAGAATTCCTTTAAGCAGTGGAAAGCTAGTCACAGTGAGGCTGATAAAACGGAACACAGGCTATGGCAAATAAAATGCAAGTCTGAGGTCAGGCAGGCAAAAAGGGAATATGAGGAGCATATAGCAAAAAACGTAAAAACCAACAATAAAACTTTCTTCAAATACATTAGAAACAGGAAACCAGCCAGGGAGGCAGTGGGGCCCTTGGACGACCAAGGGGTAAAAGGAGTATTGAAGGATGATAGGGAAATGGCTGAGAAGCTAAATGCATTTTTTGCCTCCGTCTTCACTGTGGAAGATGAGAAGTGCTTGCCCACTCCAGAACCACTGATTTCAGGAGGGGTGTTGGAAGACCTGAGTCAGATTGAGGTGATGAGAGAGGAGGTCCTAAAACTGATAGACAACTTAAAAACTGAAAAATCACCAGGCCCAGATGGCATACATCCGAGAGTTCTGAAAGAACTCAAATGTGAACTTGTAGATCTCCTGACAAAGATATGTAATCTTTCCTTAAAATCTGCCTCCATTCCTGAGGATTGGAAGGTAGCTAATGTCACTCCCATCTTTAAAAAGGGTTCCAGAGGAGATCCGGGAAATTACAGGCCAGTCAGTCTGACGTCGATACCGGGTAAATTGGTGGAAACCATTATTAAGGAAAGAATTAGTAGGCACATAGATGAACAAAACCTATTGAGGCAGACTCAGCACGGTTTCTGTAAGGGAAGATCTTGTCTCACTAACCTGTTAGTGTTCTTTGAGGGGGTGAACAAACATGTGGACAAGGGGGATCCAATAGATATTATTTACCTTGACTTCCAGAAAGCTTTTGATAAAGTTCCTCATCAAAGGCTCCTAAGTAAGCTCAAAAATCATGGGATAGAAGGACAAGTCCTTTTATGGATCAAAAACTGGCTAGTTCATAGAAAACAGAGAGTGAGTGTAGGTGGGCAATTTTCTCAGTGGAGGGTGGTAAGCAGTGGGGTACCGCAGGGATCAGTACTTGGTCCACTGCTTTTTAACTTGTTCATTAATGATTTGGAGATGGGAGTAAGCAGTGAAGTGGCTAAATTTGCGGATGATACAAAGTTGTTCAGGGTGGTGAAAACCAGTGAGGATTGTGAGGCACTCCAAGGGGATCTGTCAAGGATGGGCGAGTGGGCGTCAACATGGCAAATGGGGTTCAATGTGGCCAAGTGCAAGGTGATGCACATTGGAGCCAAAAATCCTAACTATAAATACACGTTGATGGGGTCTGAACTGGCAGAGACTGATCAAGAGAGAGATCTTGGAGTTGTAGTGGATAACTCACTGAAAATGTCGAGACAGTGTGTGACTGCAATAAAGAAGGCCAATGCTATGCTGGGGATTATTAGGAAGGGTATTGAAAACAGATCAGCCAATATAATAATGCCCCTATATAAATCAATGGTGAGACCTCATTTGGAATACTGTGTGCAGTTCTGGTCACCACACCTTAAAAAGGATATTATAGCTTTGGAAAAAGTGCAGAAAAGGGCAACTCGAATGATAAAAGGGTTGGAACACTTTCCCTATGAGGAACGGTTAAGGCGCTTAGGGCTCTTTAGCTTGGAGAAACGATGACTGAGGGGTGACATGATTGAGGTTTATAAGATTATGCATGGGATAGAGCAGGTAGAGAAAGAGGTACTTTTCTCCCTTTCTCACAATACAAGAACTCGTGGGCACTCCATGAAATTGCTGAGCGGTCGGGTTAGAACGGATAAAAGGAAGTACTTCTTCACCCAAAGAGTGATTAACACTTGGAATTCACTGCCACAGGAAGTGGTGGCGGCTACAAGCATGGACGGCTTCAAGAGGGAATTAGATAAGCATATGGAGCAGAGGTCCATCAGTGGCTATTAGCCACAAGGTATAGATAGGGACTCTGGGGCAAGTGATGCTCTGTCTTCTTGGTGCTTGGGGGGGGGGGGTCAACAGTGGAAGAACTTCTAATGTCCTGGCCCCACTGGTGGACCTCCTGATCGTGCCTGGTATTTCTGGCCACTGTGTGATACAGAGTGTTGGACTGGATGGGCCTTTGGCCTGATCCAACATTGGCATCTCTTATGTTCTTGTATTTTCAGATAAGGCTGACGTTGGACTAGTTTTTACTCAAAGGCAGCTTGAGGAAGAGAGTCCACCTGTGGCCTGCCAAACAGTACTACCTCAGTACACACTGCTCCAGCTGGAGGCTCTACACTTGTACTCAAGTTTAAGATTTCAGATTTGTCGATCGTTGTTAGCTATCTGGTATTAAAGTTGTCTTGGGAAGTTGGTGGCAAGGCTGCATCGTTAGCCAACATTGAATCTTCCTTCCCCTGGAGTTCTGCAGAATTCTGACTTGCAAAATTACTAGGACAGCTAGGAACAGAGAAGGGGGGGGCTTGCCTTTGCAAAGACATCTGTAGTAATCTGTATCTTGGGCAGTGAGTTTGGACCTCTGTACAGGCCAACCTAGCAGTTCGAAAGCAATAAATTGCAAGTAGATAAATAGGGACCACTTCGGTGGGAAGGTAACAGTGTTCCGTGCGCCTTGGTGTTTAGTCATGCCAGCCACATGACCACGGAAACGTCTTCGAACAGCGCTGGCTCTTCGGCTTTGAAACGGAGATGAGCACCGCAACCCTAGAGTCGGATTCGACTGGCTTTCGAGCAAGGGAACCTTTACCTTTACCTTTACCTTTACAGGCTCAAAGACCAGGTTTTCTCCCTAAGTCTTAGATGGGGGAACTGAGACAGTGATCGTTTTCTCATTTTCATGGGAAAGAAAGGGAGCTGAGGGTGAGCATAGCTTGGTTAGCTGCTCTGCTATATATTGTTCCGATATTTGGGACTTCTGGTTTGTGACTTGTAGGCTTTGGAAGGTTCCTGGGAGAGCTCCTGTGGAACCACTGAATCTCCAGTTCCTAGTGGGGGATCCGGGGCTTCCCAGACCTCATAGAGCCTTCCCAGCGGTACACAAGTAGACCCTAGGTCGCCCCAAAGCAGGGACCTGAGAGAGAGCGCTTGTGGGCAGCCATCAAACACCGAGATGCAGTTGACCGCTTCAGGAGCTGTACTCTAATCAAAGAATCTAATCTTAAAAGACTATCCCTGAGCACCAGTCTGCCATTGTGAAACAAAGTTCTCAGTTTTTATTCTGTTCTCCTCTGAGTTTTTACTTTAACAAGTTCACTCTGGAATCCTTCCTTTTCTCTACTACTGGCTTCTAATTTTGTACCAATTCTATATGCATTACCCAAAATACAGCGGCATCAGGCATCCGAATTATGCGTTGGCTCTTTATGGCTCAGAAAATTTGATGACATGCACTTCAATCTTGACTTTGATATTGCTTCTATGCTGGAGTTGGAAGCTTTTTATGGCTCAGAAAATTTGATGACATGTACTTCAATTTGAACTTTGATTTTGCTTCTATGTTGGACAGTCTGTAGATTATGTTTCATCACAGCACCTTGGCCAATTGATTTACATTATATTTACTGTATGCTTATACAATTACTAGGAATAAGGCCTGTTGTGGAAATAAATACAACGAGATCTAGAAAGAGGCTCTGGGGGAGTGCTCTAGCTTTGGCCAAACAGTGTCAATTTGCTGTGGCGACCTCAGCAGGGTATAATGACAGAGTCCACTGTTTTCTCCAGAGGAACTGATCTCTGCTACCTGAAGAGCAGTTGTAATTTTGAGTGATTTCTAGCCCTCACCTGGAGATTGGCAACAATAGTTACCCAGGACAAAATGGCTGGTTTGGAGGGTGGAGTCTATGGCATTCTACCTGTCTGAGGTCCCACCCCTCCGCAACCCCCACCGTCTCCGGGCTCCACCCCTCAAATTCTCAGGAATTTGCCAGCCTGGAGTTGGTAACCCCATCTCCTTCCCAGCTAACCATCAACCTACCATTATCTGCCCCTTTGACTTCAGCTGACGTCTGCCCTCCCTTCAGCAGAGCAGTTGTAATTCTGAGTGGTCTCCAGCCCTCACCTGGAGATTGGCAGCAATGGTTCCCCATGAGGGACTGACTGGTTTGGTGGGTGGCGTCTATGGCATTGTACCTGTCTGAGGTCCCACCCCTCCTCAAACCTCACCCTCTTCAGGCTCCATCCCTCAAATCTCCAGGAATTTCCCATCTGGAGTTGCAACCCTATCAGGACTGGCCCCAATGTGTTTTCTCCCAAAGCCCAAAATAGGTGACAGGACCAAGCTTAGTTGCCTACCAACAGGCACTGAGGGGAAAGTAGGGTTGCCAGCTCTGAGGAGGGAAATACCTGGAGATTTGGGGGTGGATCCTGTGGAGGGCAGCATGGGGCAGGGGGGGGCAGAAGGACTCAGCAGGTATAATGTCATAGGGTCTACCCTCCAAAGCA
>NW_015172766.1:19395-24270 GCF_001447785.1 Gekko japonicus
TATGGCATTGTATCTGTCTGAGGTCCCCCTCTTCCTCCTCCTCCTCAGACCCCACCCTCTGCAGGCTTCATCCCTAAAATATCCTGGAAGTTTCCAACCTGGAGTTGGCAACCCTATGTCCTTTCCAGGCAACCATCAGGCTACCATTATCTGCCTGTTTGTCTTCAGGTTTACATCCCCCTCCCCACTCTGCCTAGGGAAAGGGCAGTCTTTCCCTGCAGTGGGAACCAAAGCAGCTGACGTCATTCTCCTCTCCCCCATATGATCCACACAACTACCCTATGAGGTATGTTAACGTTGAAAGTGTGTGAATGGTCCATAATCCCCCAGGCAGCTTTTAAAACATGAACCTGGGACCTGCACACCATCCTCTGAAGCGCTCTCTGTGGCAGTAATGGGGTGACTGCTGGCACCTTTTCCTATCATTTTTTGCCTTGTGGTATTCTGCTTGTGGTGTGATCTGTCTTTTTTGTGGTGTGGCATGATTGTATTATTGGGTTTGTTTCTTTTGAAGGGGAAGTGATGTATTGTGAGTGAGGACATATTTTGCCTCAAAATACACCAGGTCCCATATTCAACTGACAATTCCAACTGTCTTGTGGGGGGGGGAGAGTTTGAGGTGTGGAATGGAGTGAAGTCCAATCAGCTTCCATATGCAAATGACCTTGAAACGCTGGCCCAATCAGAGAAGAGTGGGCTGAAGCGGCCCAGCCTTAGAAGCCCTGTCCATGCACTCAGTCTGCAGATGGTCCTCACCCGTCAGAGGCCCAGAGCAGACTGACCCGATGATGCCGGCCGGGGCTGACGTGGGCGGGACTACACAAAGCAGCCAGTCAACCCAGCCAGTGTCTTCTGACTGACAGTTCAATCTTCCATACACTGTTGGTGTGCATTGGAATGTTGGGCCCCACTATGGCTTTATATATAAGGGAGAGATTATATATTGTTATTTTCAGTCAGTGGTGTGTTTTCTTCTGCTTCTTGTACTGTACACTAGCTCCCCCTCCCCCCTTTCCCCCCATAAAGTATAGCATTTCAGCAGTCTGCCTGGGTCACAGGAGTGGAACTAAGGCCCTCATCCAGACATATATGCCAAGATTGTAAACGTTTCTGGCAGCCATGCCATCCTCAAGGGCAGGTGCATCAGAACCCAAAGTGCACAATCGAGCTAGCTGAGTCAAATCCTCCCCATCCTTATTTGGTTATAAAAGTGTCATGTTTGTTAGCCAAGCAATTCCTCTCTCACTGGTTTGGGGACCAAGCCGATCTACTATTGCTCAGGCTTCCTTGGGTTTCAATTGAACAAGTGTTGAGTTTGGAGGACTGGACCCTGACCTGCTTGCATATTCACAGTCTTCGTAATCAGGGGCATTACAGGCACTGATTCTGCCCATGCAGGACCAAATGGTGTTGTGGCTAGAGCATCTTCAGGCAATTCCTCTGATGCTTTAAGTTCCGCTAAACTCTCTAAAATGTCTGGATGCACAGAAGCAATTATAGATTGTTGTACTCCCAATTTTTTTTTAGCTCTTGAATTTCCCTTTGGCACATGTCACAGCTTAATTTAAAATGTTTTTATTATATTTAAACAAAATACATGGATAACACTCAGTGGAACAATGTTTACAACCAGGGGTCGTTTCCTGCCGGAGTGCCCTGGAACGATGCTCCAGCAGTAACGAGCCCAGGCCCCGCCCCCTTCTGAGGGGGGAGAATTAAATGCCTGGCTTCCCTGCGCGATCTTCTCCAAGTGCCCCGCAGCCAAAGACATGCCCAGGCAGACATGCTCTCCTTTCCCCCTTGAGCTGCTCTGTTTTTGCGAAGAGTCTCGGGGAGATTTAAATGCCTGGCTTCCCTGCGTGCAGCCTGGGCACCCAGAGAAGATTGAGCAGGGAAGCCAGGCATGTCTCCCCACCTCCTCTTCCTTCAGAAGGAAGAGGAGGTGGGGGGACATGCCCTCCTTTCCCCCTGAGCCTCTCTGCTTCTGCGGAGAGACGGGGGAGGGATTTAAATACCTGGCTTCCCACCCCAATCTTCTCCAGGTGCCCCAGCTGCGAGGCACCTGGAGAAGATCGAGCAGGGAAGGCAGGCATGTCTCCCTGCCTCCTCTTCCTTCTCCAGCCAACCTGCTGCAGCTCATGGTTTATACTGGAGGAAGTCCGTCTCTCCCCACCCCCCATACTTTCAGTTGGTTTTATTTATTAGATGTATTTATTTCTTATCTTTTATTTTATTTATTAGATTTATTGGTCTCTCACTCCCCCCAAAGGGTCTTGCTCTTGTCATGTTGTGGTATACTCATTGTATACATGTCCAGGGGTAGTTTTGTAGAAAAAGAGCTAGGGGAACTCATTAGCATAACTCATTAGCATATGCCACACCCACTGACATCAGGGGCCCGGCAGTGGACCTGCAAGGCCGGCGGGAGTGTGAGGAAGCTCCACCAAGGCCCTCCCTGGCCCCAGGCTGGCAGGGGTGGGGAGAGGCGGGGAGGAAGCAACTTACCCTCCCTCTTCTCCTGCCTCCTCCTGGCTGAATGAGGGCCGGAAGCGGGGCAGCCGGAAGCAAGGGGCGGGGCTTCGTCGTGTGCCCCGCCCCCTGGCACCTCACCCGGGGGAACTGCGATCCCCCGCGATCCCCCCCGAAATGACCTCTGTACATGTCTATGTGTAATGGAACAGTCTGCTCTTCCCTTGATATCTGTGTGATTTAGTTTGGTCCTGTTGGAGCTCTTGTTTCACTTTCATTTTTAATATGTTGAATGGACCTGAGAAGGGTGGCTGAGTGAGTATTCTAGCCTGGGAACTCACAGCCAAAGGAGGACTTTTCAAATGTAAGCCTTCAAGCTCCTTTTTAACTGCTGGTGGGGGAATTTATAACTTGGGGAAAGCAAACATACACAGAGGCTTTCATTTTCTTTCCCTTTCTTTCCATTTTTTCTTCCCCTTTCTTTCCATCTCTTTGCTCCCTTTCTTTTCCTTTTCCCCATCTCTTTCTTTCCCTTTCCCCCATTTCTTTCCCTTTCTTTATTTCCTTCCTTTTCTGTCCCTTTCTTTCTCTTTCTATCTTTCTTTTTTTCCTTCCCTTTCCCCCCATTTCTTTATTTTCATTTCTTTCCCTTTCTTTGTTTCCCTCCCTTTCTGCCCCTTTCTTTCCATTTTTTCTTTTCCTTTTCCTTTTCCTCCTTCCTTCCTTCCTTCCTTCCTTCCTTCCTTCCTTCCTTCCTTCCTTCCTTCCTTCCTTCCTTCCTTCCTTCCTCTCTCTCTCTCTCTCTTTCAGCTAATGAGTTAGGCTATAACCAGCTTAAATAAAGGTTAACAGTCAATAAACACAAAATGTGCCAAACAAATCTTGAGTCCAGTGGCACCTTTAAGACCAAAAGAGTTAATTCTGGGTCTAAGCTTTCATGTGAATAAACTTTGTTGGTCTTAAAGGTGCCACTGAACTCAAACTTTGGTCTGTTGCACTGGAACAGATATTCTTAAGTACTACTGCTAATGAAACATTGAGCTGCTATCCCACCTTAAGCATGTGTGGACAGGAGGTGTTGGGTGTACCCTAATTTTCAGATACATTGCAACAGAGTAATCAACCATTACATGTTGGTAGCAAGTGAGGAGGATGTTGCCCATATCTGTAGACTTCTGCAAAGGTGGGAACTCTAGCCTGTGTTCATAACTGGGTCACTGGTCACTTCTTCAGCTATTACGTATCTGCAGAAGAGAGCAGTGGCTTTATCTTTATCTCTGTGGTTAGCATCTAGCTGAGATAGTATATTCTCATGATTCCTTTCTATCTAACTCTTATGAATTTCTAATTCCTTATTTTCATCTTCTAATTGGAGATCGTACTTTCATATTGGTTCTGCATTTCCTTGCATTTAGCCTCTGGGAAATAGCTATTTCCTGTTGTTTCTCCTTAAGCTTATTCTCATATTGTTCTTGCATTTCTTTAATTATGGACACGGACTCTTGCAAGGCTACAAATAAACCACAGGCTTCAAGCAGGTCCTTTTTAAAACTAAGGGGCTTAGTCTGATCGCCAATTACTTGCATTGTTTCTCAAAATGTTTTGATGGGATCTGGCCCTTTAAAAGCACCATACTGCCCTGGATTTTTCCCTTTCCTGACAAGCCCATTCTCAAGCCTATCAAGGCTTCCTTCCTTTCTAAGTTTACTAGATAGGTTGTAAACCATTTTTCTCTACTTTCTACACTAAGATTCAGTCTCTATACAGCAAATCTCAGGGAACCTGTCTTGCTTCTCTGGTTCTCCAAGAGTCTACTCACTATTTGTTCTCACTAGGAAATTCAAATATTCTAACATTTGAATAGGGATCCATGATAAGTGCTACTATGACTCTCCGGGGGGGGGGGATTTTTCACTTCAAAACTTTCATGTGTAGGGACATTCTGCCCCTGCACAAATCTCACTGAACTCTGGTGCCCTGAGGGAACGGCTCCTTACTCCTCAGTCTAATATCTTCACTAATACTACTCAACTCTAAATACTAATGTGTGGGGAATTTCTGCCCTTGCACAAACCTCTGCACTATTTCTGAAACTCTTATGTGTAAGGGAATCATCACCCTTTCACAGCACTAAATTCTCTTATGCGAAAATCATTGAATGCCTGGTGGAATGTATCCAGAGCTTCTTCACCATGTGGCCAGACAATAAAAATGTCATCAACCTAACGCAAGTATAAGAGAGGTATGTGTGGGTGGGAGTTTAGGAAGCATTGTTCTAAGTCAGCCATAAAGATGTTGGCATACTGTGGGGCCATGCAGGTGCATATCTTAAGGATTGCTGCCATTTGTTAAGGTAACTTGTTGTAAAATAGTCAATTATTGTTTAATACTCAGACTATTTGATGG
>NW_015172767.1:0-2988 GCF_001447785.1 Gekko japonicus
AAGAATTCATTCTGAGATTTTTACGAGGTGATGGAAACAATCTAAAAGGCTAGTTTGTGACTGTCAAATGTCGACTCGCTCACAGCTTTAATGCTGACCAGCTTTTTTCGCTCACAAGGTAGAATTTTTGCTCACCGCACTGTGGAGCTTAGAGGGAACATTGTGTGGTCACCTGTGGGAAGTGACAGTCGCCTCCAGGTGACCAGGCGAGGAAGCTTTGCAAAAGTCAGTTGCTTTTAGACCAAAAACGGCTACCACGAATATGTGGGGGCAAGTAGGCTGCTCAAGATAGATTACGGGTTAGTGGCGTGGAACGTCTTTGTAAGGTTGCATTATTGTAACTCCTGTCATGTGAAGCAATCTCAAAATAGACGAATCCAGAAGGGGGACCTGCATTGGAGAAAGGAAAATTTGTTGTCCCTCTTCCTGTTGCATAATCCTATAAACTGTGTACATTTTCAGATCTGCACACTGAGGCTACACTAAGGACTTCCAGTTTCCTTAGCAGTTTGGCGTAGTGGTTAGCAGCGCGGACTCTAATCTGGGAGAACCGGGTTTGATTCCCCACTCCTCCACATGCAGCTGCTGGTGTGACCGTGGGTCAGTCACAGGTTCTCTCAGAGCTGTCCTCTCAAGGGCAGTTCTCAAGAGAGCTCTCTCCGCTCCACCTACCTCACAGGGTGTCTGTTGTGGGGAGGGGAAGGGAAAGAAGATTGTAAGCCCCTCTGAGACTCCTTTAGGTAGTGAGGGGCGGGGTATAAATCCAATCTCTTCTTCTTCTTCTTAGCAGGAGAACATGGGGGAGGAAATGCATATATTTATTAATTATTTATTATATTACATTTATTAATCCCCCAATCCTCACTATTGTGGGGCTCTAGGCAACGTACACGTTTCCAAACCATAAAACCATATCTAGCATATTATACAGTAATCAAAAGCAAGGGGCGAAAATTTAAAAGTAGAGACATCACCCTGCCAACAAAAGTCCGCATGCTCAAAGCAATGGTATTCCCAGTAGTCATGTATGGCTGCGAGAGTTGGACTATAAGGAAGGCCGAGCGCCGAAGAATAGATTCTTTTGAACTATGGTGCTGGAGAAGACTCTTGAGAGTCCCTTGGACTGCAAGGAGATCGAATAAGTCAATCCTAAAAGAAATCAACCCTGACTGTTCCCTGGAAGGCCAGATAATGAAACTGAAGCTCAAATACTTTGGCCACCCAATGAGAAGGGAGCCCTCACTGGAGAAGACGACCCTGATGCTGGGAAAGACTGAAGGCCAAAGAAGACGGGGACGGCAAAGGATGAGATGGTTAGACAGTGTCATCGATGCAACGAACATGAAGTTGAGCCAACTTCAGAGGACGGCGGAAGACAGGAGGGCCTGGCGGGATCTGGTCCATGGGGTCACGAAGAGTCGGACTTGACTGTGCGACTGAACAACAACAACAACCCATATCTGGTCTATGAGTGCTTCGGAAGTACGGGGAGGGAGTAGAACTCCACAAGGAGTCGGGATCCAGGTAGGGTGCCAGCCGTGACGTAAACCATCGCTGTCCTCAACCGAACGCCTGGTGAAATGTCTCTGCCTTACAAACTCTGCAGAATGGCATTAGATCCCGCAGGGCCCTGGCATTGTTTGGCAGAGAGATCATAGGGGAAGGGAAAACTTACAATGGTTGAATATGTTGCCGAATAATGGTTTGAGGGGAGAACCATGAGAACCACTGAGTGAGGCTGCTCCACTCTGGCCGGAGATCACGTCTGTTCAGACTTGAGTACGACCGAGCAGTGAAAGCGTTATGTTTATTAGTGTACAAGACTGGTACTATGTCCACAGGATTATTGTTAGGAATAACTAGAAGGTGGGAACATCCCAATACATATAGCTGGGCAAGGCCATTAGCTAAGCAAATGAACCTCGAGTGCGCGTGCGCACGCAGGAATACTCCCGGCAGGAGATTACATAATGAGTGGGAGAGTCTCATGGTTGCCTGAGAGCAGAAAAATTCACACTAAAGGTGGATCCCAAGCCCTCCCTAATGCACGAGGGCGTCTAGTTCCCACGGTTCCCTGGCATGTTTACAGGAAGCTGCTGAGCTGCAAGCAAAGCAGGAAGAGAGAAGGGTAGACAACACAGATATGGCAGCTAGCTGACACATGGACGGGCCGATTTGTTTTGTGTCACGGGGAGGTGCTCTGCACATGAACACACTCAAAGCTGCCTTCTACCGAACCAGACCTTTGGTCCATCGAGGTCAGTATTGTCCACCCAGACCGGCAGCCGCTCTCCGGGGTCTCAGGCGGAGGTCTTTCACATCGTCTACTGCCTGGTCCATTCTTTAAATGGGGATGCTGAGGATTGGACCCTGGACCTTCTGCGTGCCCAGCAGATGCTCTAACACTGAGCCACGGCACCTCCCCGTGTTTTGAGTTCCTCTCTTGGTGTGGCTTTCCACGTTGCAGAGCTGAGCCCTGGCAGCAGAGACTGTTTCCGGTCACTCCTGGATTTAGTTTAGAGAAAATTTATTTATTATATTTATTTATTTAGGCATTTTTACCCCGCCCTCCCCGCAAGCGGGCTCAGGGCGGCTTACAAGGGGCAGCTCGCTGAAATTTCATTTACAGGCTGCCTTTGGTAGCGAGGATTCGGTTGCGGCCAATGCTCCCTCTAAACTGTGGAGTCCTGTGAGCAAAAATTCTACTTGGTGAGGTACTGGCATTAAAGTTGGGAGCGAGCGATTTGGCTACTGCATAAATTAGTTTGCTCTGGAGCCCCATCCTTCCTGAGCGGAGACAAAAATGTGTGAGCTGGAGGCTAAAAAACTGAGCTAGCTCACACTCACTCAGCTTAGAGGGAACACTGGTTGCAGCTTGCAGAATTGGAGTTCCCCACCTTAGAAACCGTTTTCCTGTAGCCACCCTTTTTCTTCCTCTTGTGCCGAAGTGACACAGCCATTTTTCTCCCCCCCCCCCCCCCCCCCCCT
>NW_015172767.1:3282-5529 GCF_001447785.1 Gekko japonicus
GGCTCCACGCTGGTGGAACGGGCTCCCGGCGGACATCAGGGCCCTGCGGGACCTCTTACAGTTCCGCAGGGCCTGCAAAACGGAGCTCTTCCGCCAGGCCTTTGATTAGGAGCCGCCACTGAACGAGCTACTGAACGTCTATTGCTGGCACTTTCTTTGGGATAGTCATACGGGGCCAACTACAACGATCGCCATCTGCACTGTATCACTTGTATTTAATCTGCATTTTATATTTTATTGTTGAATTTTATCTGTTTTTATTGTAACTTATTATTGTACGCCGCCTTGAGCCTGCTTGTCACGCAAGGCAGGATAGAAATAGAAATTAATAAATAATAAATAAATAATGTCTTCATGACCTTGGATGCACATCATTGAAGGACAGTCTCCTTCCATATGTCCCCGTGTGCCAACTACGGCAGTAAGGCAGCCATTTGTTGGCTATCCCACCGAGCACAAACCAGAGCCTGGGCCTTTCATATCATGGTACCGGCCCTGTAAAGTAGGAGCTGCGGTGGCTCAAGTGGTTAAGACGCTGAACTGCAGGCTGTGGAAGGTCGGTAGTTCAGCAGTTCCGAGACCCGAGTTGCCACATGACGGAGTGAGCTCCCGTCTCTGGTTCCAGCTCCTGCCAACCTAGCAGTTCGAAAGCAAGAAATTGCAAGTAGATAAATAGGTACCACTTCGGTGGGAAGGGAACAGCGTTCCGTGCGCCTTGGTGTTTAGTCTTGCCGGCCACATGACCACGGAAACGTCTTCGGACAGCGCTGGCTCTTCGTCTTTGAAACAGAGATGAGCACCGCAACCCTAGAGTCGGACTCGACTGGCTTTTGAGCAAGGGAACCTTTACCTTTACTTACCGGCCCTGTAGAATGGGCTCCCTGAAGAGCTGAGGGGGCACCCTCCATGGAGATCTTCAGAACTTGCTCTTTGGAGAAGATCTCCGTGGAGATCTTCAGGAGGATAGTAGTAGTAATAAGTAAGTTTATTGTATATGGCAGTTGGCCGTTGCAATATAAAATATAAATACAAAATATAAATTTAGGTCTTCAGGAGGATAGGTCTGCAAGCATATCTTCATCACGGTGGATAATGTTGGCACTTGATCAGCCATTTTCGTCTTTTCTGGAACTTTTCGCCAATAAAGCCATTTTCGTCTTTTCTGGAACTTTTCTGCAGTGTGGTTGCTCTTCCTTTGCCGAGTGTAATGTATCTCCTTTGCCCTCCCTGACAGGTGTTTGTGCAGCCGGCCAATGTGGCCGTCACCAAGATGGACGTCAACAACTTGGCCATGGTGATGGCCCCCAACTGCCTGCGC
Organism: Gekko japonicus; assembly: GCF_001447785.1. Classification (NCBI taxonomy): domain Eukaryota; kingdom Metazoa; phylum Chordata; class Lepidosauria; order Squamata; family Gekkonidae; genus Gekko; species Gekko japonicus. Next base: position 4,601 of record NW_015172767.1, read on the forward strand.
TGCCAGTCGGACGACCCGCGCATCATTTTCGAGAACACCCGCAAGGAAATGTCCTTCATCCGGGTGCTGATCCAGCACCTGGACACAAGCTTCATGGAGGGGGTCCTATAGCGGTGGTGCCACCGTACCCGGAACAGAATTGGACATCATCAATCCAAGTCCCCTCAGCCCCCCCAAGTCAATCAGTCAACGAGAACTAGAATTGAATGCAGTAAAAGGGAAAGTCCTCGGTTGGCGCCTCTGAGGGGAGAGCAGTGGACCGCTTACCCCCCTGCTGTGGAGGATATGCTCACTTGATCTGTGTCTCCCTCGAGAATTGCACGGGAACCCCTTCGGGGATCTTCCTGGTGCTCCTGCTGTGGACAAAACAATGTTGCCCCGTAGCCAGCCCCCTTTTGGAGACGTCACAGTCCAGCTGTCTCGAGGAACAGTGCTTCCTAGGGGAGTTCAGAGATCCCAAAGAGAGTCTGAATTAATGGACAGCCTGGCAAAATTCAGGTGAACAATGGAGTTCTTGGATGGGGGGAGGAGCCTGCTCACCTTCCCACCCCATCCCCCGATTAAATCTGCTTTGTGCTTTGATGGGGAAGGGGCCGTAGTCGGAGGGGGGGAGCCTGCCCCCCTTCCCCCCCCCCCCGATTAAATCTGCTTTGTGCTTTGATGGGGAAGGGGCCGTAGTCGGGGATGGGCACAAAGGCCAGCGGAGGGAAACGATAATGTACACGCGATTAGATGCCCCTGCAACCAGTGCATCTCGGAAGGGACCAAGCAAGTGCAGGTATTCTGGCCCCATTAATCGAGACCCTCTTGGGGAGGTGGTGCTCAAACAGGGCTCATGTGTGGGCACCTGCGGGGAAAGGGAAGAACTAGCTGGACTTATCATCGTTGGCGAGGGCTGGGAGGTTGCAGACATGGGCACAGTTTTGTCA
>NW_015172767.1:9133-15101 GCF_001447785.1 Gekko japonicus
CTGAAAATTCGCCTCACCGAGTCTGACCCCTCCAAATATATATTTATTTCATTCCCGTCAGCGGCGGAGCTTTCTAATCTGGTGACGTGTGGCTTATAGAGCACTCGTGTACAGAGGGCGGCGTTCCTTCGAGCAGAAGCATTTAATTGCAAGCAGCTTTTTCGAAAAAAACACAACAAAAATGGTTTTATTCCAGTATGGCTGACGAATGAACGGTGGTAAAAACTGGCTAGATTAAATTTCATTTCTGTTCCCTTTACCTGGAGATGTGCCATACTGTCTGAATTGTTCTCTCCCCCCAATGTCTCCCTCCCCTCTATGCACATCTTGGTTCTATAATTTCCAAATTTAGCTCTCTATAAAATTAGATTATTGGCTTATGGAAACCCAAGGAGCTTTTGTTCCCAGCAGAGAAACTGATTAGCACTTTCAAAGAATTTCAACGCTTTTAAAGCCACTCTCTGCTTGCCTCTCGCTCCACTGCAGTCTGTCACAGCAGGAGATGGAGACCACATCTTGGTGGATTGAACATATCTTGGCTGGGCAGTGGTGGGCAACTAACTGTTGTCCGGTGTGGCCAGTCATGCGCTGGCCGCGAACGAATGACCAACTGATCTGTGCTCCAGACCGTGTTATCAACCCAGTCTGGGAACTCAAATGGGCCCGGCTGCCCAAACGGCTCCTGGTTTTGGAGGAGCTTCGCAAACCCTCCTCTCTGTTTCCTGACCTTGTCGTATCGGTGCTGGCAAAAAGTACCAGCGCAGCAAACATATTTTTCTTCCCAGCAAGTGAAGGCAGGAATTACAATATAGCTATGCCTCATGCTAGCAACTACTTACCGGTGTCTAACTTCTAAAAGCCAATTCTCAGCTCTTAGGACATAGTAAAAAAAGAAGGGGTTAAGTGCAACAGTAAACATTTAGTTTTGGACGCCGAATGAGCAAAGAACTTAAGTCTAATCAAGTGCCTTAACACCTTAATGGGCTATTACCCATTGCTGACCAAGCTACAGCCTGAGCCGTTTACACCTGCAATTTCAGTTTCTTTTAAGTGCGTGCACGGTCTTCAGAACAAAGTCATCCAAATCGGGTTTTGGGGGTTATTTTGCTTGCTTATTCTTGCGAATTGATCCTACCATTTCAAATGCATTAAAAAAAAAATTAAATCAGGAAGCTGTTGCTCAACATATAAAAACACCCTGTCTTAAGAGGTACGGTTGTAAATAAAGAGCTTTGATCCGAAATATAAAAGACACCGTGGAATTGCGAAAAGGATTCAGCGTTGCGGCAGAGAGACTCTTGTTATCGCAGGCCTGTTTATTCTTACCAGGGCCGTCCGCCACCCACTGGAGAATTTTGTAAACTGGTTTGGCTGATAAGTTCGATCCCCAGCACTGAATGGTGAGGCCCCTGCCGTGTCTGGGCCCTGAAGCCACTTCATCAAATGTGCCAAGGCCTTTGGGGATGGGGGGGAATTATCCCACTGAGTGGAGAAGGCAAGGGACGAGGAGGGACTCACGCTAAGAACCGTGTCGTGAAAGGAAAGGGCCAGTAGAATGGCTGCTGCCTGGATCCTGCCCTAGCCAAGAAGCACAGTGAGGCGGTCTCGCAGAAACAGCTTTGGCGTCTTGTCCCCCAGGTTTTACAGCACTCGCTCTTCCTTTTCGGCCACATGGTCAACAAATGCACCATCTCCAGGGCTTCCCTTGTTTCAGGCTGGATTTCAGCCTGTCTTTGAGGGCAGAGGTTTGACGAGGAGGGGCCCCGGAGCTTAAGATGGATCCCACGCACCCAGGAGGCGGAAGGGGCTTTTCGACCGGTGAAGTCACAGCCAGGGTCTTAATGGGGCAAGGTCTATTGGAAGACACGGGGTCTCTCTTTAAAGTTCGACCGTGGTACAGACTTTTAACAGTTGTACAGAAATAATGGCCCAAGGTTAGACTGACATCACCAGCTCTCGGAAGCTAAGAGGGGTCGGCACCGGTTAGTAGTCGGGTGGGAGACCACCGAGGAGGTCCAAGGTTGCGACACAGGGGCAGATAATGGCAGAACCACCACCTCCGTGTGTCTCTTGCCTTGACAAGACACAGGGGCAGACAATGGCAGAACCACCTCCGTGTGTCTCTTGCCTTGACAACCTTGTGGGGGCGTCGTAAATTGGCTGCAATCTGATGGCAGTTTTCACCAATACCACAGGGAAAAAAACCATCAAAGGATTTTTCTGTCAGGTTTCCAGCTTTTAAACCAGGCCCTCAGGCTGTCCCTTGAACATCAGTGTGATCAGCAGCACTTTCCAGGGTAAAGTCTCAACAGCGTCTTTCTGCACATTAAATGCACATTCTTTCCTGTCCAGTTGGCAACCGGACCTGATGCTTTGCAGCCAGTTTCCCCTCCCCTTTTAGTAGGTTTTGAGAGATCCTGTTATCTCCTGCCGTAAACTTATTTTCACCTCATGAAATGTTCTATAAACGCACTTACATAAATGCTCCCTTTTTAAAAAAAGTGCTTCTACTTGCTTCCTGGAACCAATGGCCATTGGTGTAGGGTCTCCTTAGGGTATAGGTGTACAAATTCCTGGGTTATTCTAGTCTGTTGACCCAACTGATGCATAAGCAGCACCAGCAGCCTAAGGTGGTTTTAAACGCCTAATTTCCTCGCCGGATCCTCTCTTCCGCAGCGGTCATATAAATTCGACTCCATTATGATGGCTGGGACTAACCACTAGCTGCCTGGCGAGGTTATGAATTAGAGAGTAAGTCCTAGAACAGAGTGGTTGTGGGGATGCAGTCAATAAGCATTGAGCGCCCGCCCCGCCCCCCGATCCAAAATAGCTGGACTCCACCAGAAACGGACTTGTGGTAGTGCTCCTCAGCTTTGGGCTTTTGAGCACTCTTTTCATTGCTTGTATGGCTCTATTGCTTCATTTTTTTCCTTTCTCGCATGTGCTTTACTCCCTCTGGTGATCACGTTGATACTACATCACTGTAACTCCGGAGTATTTTCTTGCACATTTAAAGTGGAGGGAAATACACCGAAGATAGTGATGTAATGCTGAAGTGACCACTAGGGGGAGCAAAAGGTGTGGAAAAGGGGGGGGGATATCTATGGACACAAGGGATGAAAACAAGTGTTCCAAAGCCTGTAGCTTCCCACTCAACCTGCTTAGCTGAGGCAAGAAATTTGCCATCCTTGGGGTGGTCTTGTGTTAAGGTAGCTCTGCCGCCTTCAGTAGAACTCTCAGGAGGCAATTAACCTGGTTTGTCACCGTTCACCGCAGTTGTAAAACGAGCTCTATGGCTGTAAAATGTGGCGTTTTAGTCAGGGCTGTCCCCCACAAAACAGCAGGCTGTGCTTGGCTCAGATCAGTTTTTTAAAAAAATAAAAATGGTAAACTTTGTGGTTTCATGTTCACAAAACCGCCAGGTTATTAAATACCCTCAAACTACCCCAAGCCCCCATAATATTAGGTAGTATTTACCTAATTGGTAGGTGAATCAATCTAAAAAAATTGGGGGGGGGGAGAAATAAAAATCAATCTTAAGAAGTGAATTGGGAGAAAATCTACATTGGACTTGATTTTTTTGTCCCATCGGAGGTTCAGTTCACCTAAATGTTTTTAATGTGGGGATGGGAATGTCTCATCTCTAACTTTCTCAGCAAGAAGTTTTAAAAAATGAAAGAAACGTGTCAAAATAGTGCAGAATTCAGATGTTTGAGAGTGTCCCCGGGGTAGGGCAGTTCTAAGCCCGGGTTCCCACCCTCCCGTTGCCACACTTAAGACTTTGGCCTTCAGCGCATGACCTGTGAGCGAACGCAAACTGCATTCACAGGTGCAGGTTTTCCTCAGCCCACACCAATAAGGTCTCAGCCCAAGCAGATTTACGGCAGACGGTTTCCAAGCCCAATCAGCGCAACCGGTTACAACTGGCTGTCGAAGCGGCCATCTTGCAAAGGCGGAACCAGCTCTGACAATTGCTGTGCACGCAAACAGGCTGGGGACGGATGAGACCTGCGCTTAACGGTCGTTTAGATTTCCCATAGCCCCTTTTGTCTTTCCCAAATTGGCTTATCGGAACCCAGCATAGTGTCGCGGTTAATGCGGCGGCCTACCATCTGGGGGACCCAGGAGTTCGACTCCCCAGTCTGAAGCGAAAGCTCTCTGGGTGGCCTTGGTCCCGTTACAGGCTATCAGCTTAACCTACCCCACAGGGCTGTTGTGAGGATAAAATGGAGGCGAGAACAAACACAGGCCACTTTGGGCTCCCACTGAGGAGGAATGTGGGATATAAAGTCAATAAAAAGAAATAACCCCCCCCACACACACACACACTCTCTAAATTTGTAGTGCCACACCAGCCTTCGGAATAAGACTGGGGATCCATTCCAGATGTGAGCCAGCATCAACTGACGGAGGAGAAATGCAAAGCAGAAAGCGGGTTGCAGAATGACCAAATACTTGGATTTTTATTTATTTTTTGGGCTGGGGTGGACGAGCGAGTGCGTTTGGTTTCCACTTCCCGTTCTGTCCCAAATATTTGAACAAACAGAGCCCTCCTGTCTTCACTTTCCTGAGTGTTTTCCTTGGACAATCATCTCAGGCACTGGGTGGGCAGGCAAGGTGAGGAGGGGGAGACCGGGCCCCTCTCGGTCACTTGTACCCCCACCTCACCCCAAGCTGGATGGAGACGGGACGTTCCCACGATGCCACTGAGAGGGGCAACCTACTGTGTGACGTTGTCTGACTAACTCTTGTAATTATGAAGCATGGAAATGTAGAAGGCAACTCCATGTTGTGTGAATAAAGATGACTATGGACATTGCTGGCCGGGCCCTGTCTCTGATTCCCGACATACCTGGCGGCTTCACACTTGGGCAGTCGGTCATTCTGGCCGTGGGTCAGAATGGAGGACGTCAGGAGATCCCGCAGGATGAGGCCGGTGAGACATCTCTTTGAGAGCCAGTTTGGTGTCGTGGTGAAGTGCACGGACTCTAATCTGGGAGAAACAGGTTTGATTCCCCACTCCTCCACTTGCAGCTGCTGGATGACCTTGGGCAAGCCGTAGTTCTGTCAGAGCTGTCCTTGAAAAAAGAGCAGTTTCTTTCAGAGCTCTCTCAGCCCCACCTGCCTCACAGGGTGTCTGTTGTGGGGAGGGGGAAGGAAAGGAGTTTGTCAGCCGCTCTGAGACTCCTTTGGGTAGTGAAGGGCAGGGTGTAACTCCAATTGCCTCCTCTTCTTCGAGAGCCAGTTTGGTGTAGTGGGTAAGTGTGCAGACTCTAATCTGGGAGAACCGGGTTTGATTCCCCACTCCTCCACTTGCAGCTGCTGGATGACCTTGGGCAAGCCGTAGTTCTGTCAGAGCTGTTCTTGAAAAAGAGCAGTTTCTGTCAAGAGCTCTCTCAGCCCCGCCTACCTCACAGGGTGTCTGTTGTGGGGAGGGGAAGGGGAAGGAGTTTGTCAGACGCTCTGAGACTCCTTTGGGTAGTGAAGGGCAGGGTATAAATCCAATCTCCTCCTCCTCCTTCCAGCATCCTGTTTCACAAAGTAGCCAGAACACTTACCTGGGAGGGCAAAGAACCTGTGGAGAGAGGCCGAGGCCTTCCTTGGAGGCTGCCTCCTCTCACTTAGCCATGGGTGGGCCTCTCCTCCATGAATCTAATTCCCTCTTGAAACCATTTACGCTTGTGACCAGATTTGTAGGTGCTCTGGCAGCGAATCCCACAATTTAATATTGTGTTGAACAAACATGTATTTCCTTTCATCTGTCCCAAACCTACTGACCAGCAGGGGTCATTTCCTGCAGGAGCGCACAGGAGTGGAGCTCCGGCAGTAAAGAGCCCAGGGGGCGGGCACATGCAACAAGCCCCACCCCCTGCTCCCAGCAGCCCTCAGTCAGAGCAAGAAGCAGCCAGGTAAGCTGCAGAGCCCCCAGCCCAGCCCCCTGGGTCCAAAACAGTCCAGTGGCACCTTT
>NW_015172767.1:15255-15831 GCF_001447785.1 Gekko japonicus
TGCAAATAAGTTATGCTAATGAGCTCCTGCACCTCTTTTTCTACGAAATGACCCCTGCAGACCAGCAAGGTCATCAGGCGCCCCTGAGTTCTAGCATTAGGGGAGATGGAGAAAAAGCTCTCTCCACTTTCTCTGTCCCTTAAATAATTTTATTAACTTCTATCAGGACCTCCCACCCACTTATCTCTTTCCAGACTGAAGAATCTCAGACTTTTCAGCCTTTCCTCATAGGAAATTTGCACCACCCTCCTTAATGATCTTGGCTGGCTGATTATGTACTTAAAAAAAAAATACAATGACTAGAACTGCACACATTTTTTCAAACGAGAATGTAAGAACAGCCCGGCTGAATCAGATCAGTGGTGCATCTAGTCCAGTATCCCATTCCACGCATGGAACATAAGAGACGCCAGTGTTGGATCAGGCCAATGGCCCATCCAGTCCAACACTCTGTGTCACGCAGTGGCCAGAAATACCAGTTGCCATCAGGAGGTCCGGCAGTGGGGCCAGGACACTAGAAGCCCTCCCACTGTTGACCCCCCCCAAACACCAAGAATACAGAGCATCACCTGCCCC
>NW_015172767.1:21722-21857 GCF_001447785.1 Gekko japonicus
CCCTGATGTTGCCTCCGGGCTCCTGGTCTGCCAGAAAGCTGCCTCTGGATGTGGAGGTTCCTTTTCGTCATAAACCAATGCGATATCACAGTGTATGATTCTACAGAAAGCAAGCAAGCACTGTGTAAAGAACGC
>NW_015172767.1:22182-23817 GCF_001447785.1 Gekko japonicus
TCTGGGCGGCTAGCAAAGAGGCATAAGTGCCAAAGTTAAAACAAATAAAAGCAGAATAAAACAGTGTTCTGTTTTATTTTTTATAAATGATATTATAAGAGCATTTTCCTATTCTTCCATGTTTCAGAATTTTCTCCCGTAATACTGGTTTGAAGGCTTTTATACACTGTGAGTGCTGTGGGAAGGATTTTTCCTCCTACATATACCCTTTCAGTCTTCTGTACATTATGAGTACTTTATGAAGGTAATCTTTGCCTCTTAGTATTCAGGGTATGGCTTTGATTATAATATATGATTATTAACAGCTTGGTTTTACTTGTAATTGTAGTAGTATGAACTGCTTGAAGAAGAGCTATCGAAACGAAGATCAAAATCCGGAGTCTTCGTCCTTGTCTGTGTACCATTTATGGACTTACACTACTCTTATCTATGTACCATTTATGGACTTGCACTATTTTTATCTAGAAGAAGAGAGAGAGAGAAGAGGTTGGATTCATATCCCGCCCTTCACTTGGAGTCTCCGAGTGGCTTACAAACTCCTTTCCCTTCCCCTCCCCACGACAGATACCCTGTGGGGTAGGTGGGGCTGAGAGAGCTCTGACACAAACTGCTCTTTCAGGAACAGCTGTGCCAGAGCTTGTGGTTGACCCACGGTCACACCAGCAGGTGCAAGTGGAGGAGGTGGGTGGGGCTGAGAGAGCTCTGAGATAAACTGCTCTTGAGAGAACAGCTCTGAGAGAACTTGTGACTGACCCAAGGTCATCCAGCCAGGTGCAAGTGGAGGAGTGGGGAATCAAACCCGGTTCTCCCAGATTAGAGTCCGTGCACTTAACCACGACACCAAACTGGCTCTCAATGTACCAATCTATGTACCATTTATGGACTTGCTCTACTCATGGACCTGTACATTGTACGATGTAAATTTATTTTACTGATCTATGTGGTCCTCTGTGATTCTTATATAACCCACCTCTTTTTTGCATGACTTCTGAGCACTTGTGGTCTGCGTTCTTTACACAGTGCTTGCTTGGTTTCTTTTAGTCACCACGGCTTCTTCATGCAGAGGCTGGTCAGGCCTGCCCCAGTTGTCGATTTCCTCCACTGAGCGGGGGCTGAACTAGAAGCAAAGGGCTCAGACTGCCGGATAAACAGGCCCACCCTGGACGGTGAAGGCAACACACCTTCCCCGAGGATCCCTGGAAGCTCTTCCCTGCTGGCTCTGGGCTTTCCTCGGCCACCAGAGGGGCTTCACCCGCCCCTCCGAACAGCCCGACTTACTGTGCTCTGCCCGTCGGGGGGCTGCAGCGTGATGACGGTGACGTCCACCCCCTCTTCCCCGATCACCTTCAGCAGCTGGACCACCTCCGCGTGCCGGGCCCACCTGCAGTCCCTGCTGCCGACGGAGACGATGTAGTCCCCCTCCTTCAGGCCGGCCTCCTGAAAAGCAACCGACAAGCGGGATCAGTGGCATGAGGAACCTGAGACAGACCACCCACCGGCTAGCTAGGTGCATGGGAATCGATACAAACTGGGAGAGACCCCGAGACCCCTTGTGGAGAGGGTGGAAAGTAAGTTTGAAGATAAAATAATAGAACAATAAATACACATACACATACAGCAGAAAGTTAAAAAAAA
>NW_015172768.1:0-21786 GCF_001447785.1 Gekko japonicus
CCTCTGCAGAGCCATCCTTGGTGGTCTTCCATCCACCATGTATAGGCCCTGCTTAGCTTCTGAGATCTAACAAGATCAGACTGTACCATGGAACTTTCCCTTATTAAGGTAAGGGATCAATAATTATGAAACTGGAAATTATGATGGTCCCATCTGACTAGATGATCAACAGAGTCTACTTGAACAGACCAACCTTATCTGTCGTCTGCAGTTCTTAGAATTTTCCACAGGAACATCTTAACCATTTTTTCCTTATCATGTGCATGAAAAAGCCACAGTTGCTAACTTGAAGCAACCTCCCTTCTCATTTCCTGCCAAGGGTGCCAACTACTTAAGAGGGACAACCATGTGCACAACCGCTGTGGGCCCATGAGGTTCCAGGGTGGGTTGTCGACCATCCTCATGGGGTGGTTTGTTTTAAAGACTTAAGATCATGTTGCAAGTCACATGGAGGAGCCATACAATCCATGAACAGTGTGTTGTGGTTTATATATGGAAGGCGTGAGGTCGCCGCTTGAAATTCACTCCTGCACAGCGCCTGCTTGGAAAAGCAATTTAAAGGGAACATCCCCTGTAAATGGCTTTTGCAAGTGAGTGTCATGTGGGAGAGGAGTTCAAGTGGTGAATTCACCTGGAAGGGGTGAGTTTGCCTCTTGGACTCCACTTCTGTGCAGTGCCAGCTTGCAAAAGCCATCTAAAGGGGATTTTTTATATATATGGCTTCTGGAAGATCTTCCTCCCCCCATTCTGCTGGGAGCAGCTCCCCTCTGCCAGTGGAAAGGAGGGAAGGAAGATCTCCCAGGTCCCCCTTCCATTCTGCTGGTCTCGGGGAGCTGCTCCTAGCAGAAAGGAGAGAGGGAAGATCCATGAACCTCACAAACCTGTTCATGAAGCATGTGACCTCAAGAACCACTAACGGGGACGAACCTCCATTTTCCTGGTTTGTGCCCATCCCTACTCCTCAGCTTCAACCCAACAGTCCTCAGACTAACTGAAATGAAGCCCTACCACTTCTGGATTTTGTTCCTTCCCTTCCCTTGCTTCTTTCTGTCTATTGAACCCTGTTTCTCCATTTCCACTCTTTATGCTGTGTGTCGCCACTTGAAACGTTTACATTTTGAAAGTGTGTCGTATGTTCCTCCGTCAGAGGCCAATCTTTGTATTTGATGTGGTTTCTGGACTCTTTCCTTCAAGCAGGACCTGACACCTTGACTGTGGGGACTGCAAGCAAGAAGAAAGGATCAAAGCATAGCAACAAAGCACTGGAAAAGAGAAGAGGTGAGTGTTGTAAGAAAAATGTGTGTGGCTGCATGTGTCTGTGAAAGCGTGTTTACCCGTGCCACCCACACTCTCCTCTCAGTTCGTGTGTCTCCTGAGTGTTGCCTCCTTACCAAAGGCAGAGGTGTAAGCTTGGAAATCACTAAGGCGCTGGCAGAGACATTCAAAGGTCTCTTCTTAAAATAAAACTTATCTTTATTATAGGAAAACATTCAGAGATTTACCTGGCAAGATGACCAGCAAGACGCTATGCCAGCCTGCCAACACAGTAGAATCCTATTTCCTAAATATTGATAGAATACACAGAAAAATAAACATGCAAGCAAAGTTTCCCCCACCCCAAGGCATGCAGAGAACTAGAGGCCTCTCGGGTTGACTCCAAATTCTCAGGAGGCTAAGCCCCTCCTGATCTTTCAGAAGCCAATGAAATTCTGTAGGACTTCACCAGTATTTATACCAAATGATCAAAGGAGTTCTTTTGATGATCATATCACAGTTGTAAATTAACATTTGGAAGTGGAAATTGCTTAACTGTAAATTGTTTCCTAGAAGTTGAAATTGTAAATTAGCTTCCTCACAACAAAAGTTCACACAATCTTATTTACTGGAAGGTGCTATTGTTTTCCTGATGTTCCCACCATTTGGGGCTACACTGTCCTTTGAAGCTATCAGAGGGCTCACTTCAAAGTTATCTTCTAAGGGGAAGTGGGGTATGTGAAATCTTGTTGCTTCTGAGTTAGCATTTTGGATTAGGGTCTGTCATTGCTCAAATGGCATTTCCTGACCAGCTGCAATTGTTATCACCTTTAAATTGTGGGTCACACACTTATAGAGACGTATATTGATTCAAAGCCCTGGGAATGGAATGTTTTGAACTTTTGCCGGGGTGACTGATAAAGAGATTTGTCTAGAACAAAGGGCTTGGAACAGGCCAGGCCTCCTTGCTGTTCTGCTAGCAAAGAAACAGAGACAGATATATGGATTTCATAAACTATTTGGTTCATTTTAAACCCAAACCTTCCATATTTCTAAAATTTCTGACCACAGTGAGTTAAGCAATTATGAAAATTCAGGCACAGGGAAAGGAAACGAGGGAGGTAGACTCTGTCCCTTTCAGTACTGGGTATCTACATGGCTTAAAATAAACACTTTTCCTTTAATTTATGGTAGCGGAATGTGCAGAGAAAGCTGCAGATGATTTCTGGGGACCCCAGACTGTTTTCAAGGCAAGAGACATTCCGAGGTGGCTTGCCATTGCTTCCTTCTGTAGGGCAACCCCGGATTCCCTTGGTCGTCTCCCATCCAAGTACTAACCAGGGCCGACCCAGCTTTGCAGCCAAGATCTGATAAGATCAGGCTAGCCTGGGACATTCAGGTGCAGACAGCTTTAACTTATATGGCACTGGAAATTAAGAAGGGGCCATAAAGTTAGAAAACCATCATTGGGCTATGTGGTATCCAGTATATTCCATGGAGATTCACATGAATGAAGCTTTGTCTTCTGGGCAGAAGCTGTGGCTGTGAGCTCTGTGAACTCACAGAGCTTGTTGTGAACTCACTAGGAAGGAGTTCCTTCCAGTAAAGCGAAGGTTCCTGACCTGAAGAAGCTGAAAAAGACAGAGAGAGATGCAGAGCAGGAACCTGTCCTGTCCTAGAAGACCGTGTCCCTTGTAGAGGTGAGCTGGCAGCAGCATGGGAGCTAGAAGAAGAAGAAGAAGAAATTGGATTTGTACCCCGCCCTTCACTACCCAAGGGAGTCTCAGAGTGGCTTACAAACTCCTTTCCCTTCCCCTCCCCACGACAGACACCCTGTGAGGTAGGTGGGACTGAGAGAGCTCTTGACAGGAACTGGTCTTTTTCAAGAACAGCTCTTATCAGAGCTAAGGCTTCCCCAAGGTCATCCAGCCAGGTGCAAGTGGAGGAGTGGGGAATCAAACCCGGTTCTCCCAGATTAGAGTCCGCGCACTTAACCACTACACCAAACTGGCTCTCGAAAGCCCCTGGCCTTCTCCTGCCAGACTCATGAGCCCAACCAAGACCTGGGGTGGATGCTCTCTGCTTGCAGCTTGTAGGCTGCTAGAGCAAAAGAACAACAACAGCAGCAGCATGTTGCAATGGAAAAACAAATAATTTCAATTCTTTGTATGGCCTAACCCTTTTCAGATTAATTTGTATAATAGTAACAAGAGCAGGGAGTAGGTGAGGGGAAAGACCTCAGCCTGAGACACTGGAGAGCCACAGCAGGTCTGAGCGGAGAATATCAACCCTGATGGACCAATAGTTGCATTCAGTATAACGCAGCTTCATGCATATTCAGCTTCACGTGTGAGAATAAGGACCCTTTCCTCCAGTTCTGGATTTTCAGATCTCTGATCAGCCTTGACTTATTTCTGTATAATAGTAACAAGCAGTTCCTGCAGCAAGAGAAAGTCTCCCTGGAATCTCCAGTTAATAAGAGCAGGCAGTAGGTGAGGGGAAAGACCTCAGCCTGAGACACTGGAGAGCCACAGCAGGTCTGAGTGGAGAATATCAACTCTGATGGACCAATAGTTGCATTCAGTATAACGCAGCTTCATGCATATTCAGCTTCACGTGTGAGAATAAGGACCCTTTCCTCCAGTTCTGGATTTTCAGATCTCTGATCAGCCTTGACTTATTTTTGCAAGACAAAGAAGGGAGAGAACCACAGAAATGTCACAGATAGGTAAAGGTAAAGGTTCCCTTGCTCAAAAGCCAGTCGAATCTCCATCTACTAAATATATTAATGCTAGTTCTTGATCATCATGTACTAGATGTAGTTTTTAAAATGAAAGATTACAGTATGAACTAGGTCTCCAATTCAACAGGGAAACTGCAAAAGGTAAGTTCCCAACAGGTAGCTCAATCCAAAATCCTATTTTAGGTCATTCTCTCAGTCCACCCTCATGTGTTGGGTCATATGATCCTTTACAGATTCCTTCCGAAAGCATGGTAGGTTTTCGTTTATAGACTGTAGCCAAAGTGACGTAATACAATATGAAGTAGGTCCAAAATTCAACAGGTAAGCCTCCAAAGTTCAACAGGTATTACAAAGCCACAACATGAATTAGGTCCCAAAGTTCAGCACAGGTAAGTTCTCAAAATTCAACAGGTAGCTCAATCCAACTCCATGTACTGGGCCATCAGCTCAGTCCAACCACATGTATTGGGTCATACCCTTTAAGGATTCCTTCCCGAAGCATGGCATGTTGTCATTTGTAAGGACAAACCTTACAAATGAAGATTGTGTCCAATTCCTTGCACAAACTTCACCATCCTGACAGATTGCTAGTTTCTTTCCATTTTGACAATACTTTCTCAAAGGTAAAATCACTTCTTAACAGCGAGCCATTGCAATACATGAACAAATGAACTTTTTACATTACAAAGAAATTATCTTCTAACCGTAGGCAGTGACTTACTGACTCATTTTTGCTTCATATGGGCACAGGACATTCGACTTTCTCTTTATAGATACTCTTTATCCAAAATCAAGAATGTATACAACACAACATATCAACTAAATTTTACACCATCATGAAGGAAAAGTGAATGCGCCCTGACCTGGATAGCCCAGGCAAGCCCGATCTTGTGAGATCTCAGAAGCTGAGCAGGGGTGACTCTGCCAAATACTTGGATGGGAGACCTCCTTGGAATACCAGCAGTTGGGAGGCAGGGGCAGGCTTTATTCAGCCACCTCTCTGAATCTCCTCCAGGCCTCCAGTGGGGGATAGTCACCAGAGGTTGCCATGACTTCCAGGTACACAAAAACACTCACACACACAAATCACAAATGGTGATTGCAAGCCCTTCTGGGCTCCTTCAGGTAGCTCCTGTGGAGGGGCAGCTTTCAATCCCCACACGTCCCTGGTTGGTGAACTCCACCCCTTCACTTCCCTGTCTGGGGGACACCTAAAGAAACTTGGTAGCTTCTGCTGCCACCGGAGACTCAGAGGATATTGCCCGCTAAACACCTCCATTGCCATTTCTGCCTGCTTGCTGATGCCTGCTGCTTCACTCCATTAGCTGGGCAAGGGGGAGAGTGACCAGAACCCTACACTTCCAAGCCATCACACTCTACTGTTGGCAAGCTGGCCCTCCCTGTTAGTTAAGAGCTGGGCCCATCATGGCTTGTGCATAGTCAAGGTGAAGAGCAACGGCCTTGAATTCAAACGGAATTCAAGCCACTCGGAGTACTGGTTGCATTTCTGGAGGCCTCACTTCAGAAAGGATGTGGACAGAAGGGAGCAGGTGCAGAAGAGAGTGACCAAGCCCTACAAAGAAAAGCTGAGGGCTTTGGGAATGTTCAGTCTGGAGAACAGGAGGTTGACGAGGGACAGGATGGCTCTCTTGAAGTATCTGAAGGGCTGTCCCTGAGAGGAGGGCAGGGAACTGTTCCTATTTGCAGCAGAGGAGAGGACTCGCAATCACGGGTTTAAATTATGGATGGAAAGGTACCAGATGGATATTAGGGGGTAGAAATTTACAGTAAGAGTAGTTCAGCAGTGGAGCTGGCTGCCTAGTGCTGAGCTCCCACTCATGGGCAGTCCTCAAGCAGCAGCTGGGCGAATATTTGTCAGGGATGCTTTAGGCTGATCCTGCATTGAGCAGGGGGTGGGACTAGATAGCTTGTATGGCCCCTCCCAACTCTGTGATTCTTTGATTCTATAATGTTGGCAGCAGACAGGACTCATGATCATGGGTTTAAATTATGGGTGGGAAGGTACCTTATGGATACCAGGGGGGAATATATGGTTCCTTCCACCTCTATGAATCTATGGAAATTAATCTCACCAGTTACCCATTTTCAAATCGAGTGAAGTCAGGCTGGAAACATTAGCCATTTATTCACAAAACAAGATTTGACTCACCCATTGTTTCCTTTCTCCTAGCAGAAGTGTCAAGACAAGAAGTGAAAACAAGGATCCACAAGGCAGAAACTGAGCATCACAACCAACATCACCTGGACAACCCTTCCCAGGATGGATGCTGCCCCAGAACATTTTAATAACCCTAATTATACTTACTCTTCTTTCCCAAATGACAGTAAAAGCTTTCTAGATAACTTTAGAAAAGTTACTTCTATCACTTTATTGGTCATCTCCATTTTCGGAGCCGTGGGGAACGGAACTGTCTTCTGGCTTCTCGGCTTCCGCATTAAGAGGAATCCTTTCATGACCTACATCCTGAACTTGGCAGTCGCTGATTTAGGGGTCCTCATATCAGTTATACCTAATAGAATAATATTTATGCTACAAGCAGACACATTGTATACTTCTGTTTTTGTCCGGTTTGTGTTCTTTTACCTGCTCCTATTAATGTACAGCGCTAGTCAATTTCTCCTGATGGCTATCAGCATTGACAGGTGTGTGGCCGTCTTCCTCCCACTTTGGCATCGATGCCACCAGCCACCGTATTTGTCCACCATTGTATGTCAACTAATATGGGTCCTCTCCATTCTGCTTAGTGCAATCACATGCACTCTCCAACGTCAAAGTCTAAATTTATATGTAACAAGAATTGAAAGATCTTACCAGTTTATTCTGAATGTTGTACTTTGCCTTCCGGTCATGGCGATTGCCACTGTGGCCCTCTTCATCAAAGTCTGTTTGAAAGCACAACAGCATCGGAGGGGGAGGCTTTTTACCATCGTCTTGCTCACCCTTTTCTTCTTCCTCCTCTTTGCATTTCCATTTAATGTCATGTACATCCTCTTTCTTCTTGGTTATTTACCCAAATACATACAATCCTGTACAGTTCTTTTAGCCAATTTAAATAGCAGTGTAAACCCAGTCATTTATTTCCTGGTTGGGAGGCAATGGAAGTCCAGGCATAGGGAGAGCA
The DNA here is from genome assembly GCF_001447785.1 of Gekko japonicus. Classification (NCBI taxonomy): domain Eukaryota; kingdom Metazoa; phylum Chordata; class Lepidosauria; order Squamata; family Gekkonidae; genus Gekko; species Gekko japonicus. The sequence goes on from NW_015172768.1 coordinate 7,141, forward strand.
TGAAGATGGTTCTCCAGAAGGTTTTCAAGGAGGAAGAAGGCTGTACAGAGGAAACCCCTGTTTAAAAATCCATGCACGATGCCATTCCTCGCGGCAAAAGCATCTTCCTTTGTCACAGGCAGATCCGACTGCGGTTTTCCATTGTGAAATGCACAAAGAAAACATGTACGCTTAGGACACATTCTGTTGCAAAGTCTTTCTCCTTCTCCTTCTCTTGGACCATCCCTGGCATCCTTGGAAGAGGAATCACACCACTTCAACTGGGGAGAAAGCATTAGAACTACAGCAGGGCCCTTTGGCCATCCTTTTTCCTTACCGTAAATACCTGAAACCCAGATTCGTTCCTCTCCCAGAGTTGAAACGAGCAATCCTCCTGTAGTTTTGTTCCATAAAGTATTTTGTGAGAGGAAATTCCTTTAACAATAGAGAAAAGCCAAGATGTCAGACTTGAGCCTCACCACTCAAGTCGATCGCCTTCCATTTCTAGACGTTCACAATCCCATTGATGAAAAGAGGTGGCCATAAATTGGTTATCCTTTTGGGGCTACAGGATTAAAAAATTAAATTAGTGGGCAAACTGTTACTGGTCCCTTGTGGCTAGAGCAACAAGTGAGACCAGCCCTAAAGGAACCTTTATAGAATCTCCTTTATCTACAGTTCTATACTGTACCACCAGGGATGCAAAACCACCAACTAGACGTAGTCATAGATGAATTCATTCCCTGTCTACCATGTACTACAAAATGTACTACAAAGTGAAGCCTTTTTATACATAAATTCCAAAAGGTTCATCCTCAAGGCTTAAACCAGTCTTTAGATCTTACCTCATTTTTGTAATCTTTTTCTAAAATTTGTTGTAATTCCACAGGTCCCTAACTTACTAATTTCTGGCACATGTCAGTAAGTATATAAGAAAAGGTTTCTCAGCATACAGACAAGAGGATCCCAGCTAGCTGTGAATCTTGTTAGGCTGAGTGTCATGTTTTTAAGAATTTGATTGGCAATTCCCTCTATTTTTTTCTTTTTTAACATTTTGTTTTATTGAAGAAAGAATTTTGTAATTTAACAACACCAAAAATCACTAATACTATTTAAAAAACAAAACTTAACTTGCATTCTTTATCTGCAATTAAAATTTACTTAACATTTATTAGCAGTCATGTGGATATTATAGTAAATTCATTTTGACCTTTTTCCAGCGTTATTTGATTAATAAACTGAAGGTTACAACAGACTGAAAACAACACAAGGTAGTTATATAGAAAAATATAATTACAATTTTTTTGTTAATTCCATTTTGTATTTTCTATACTATAACTGTTTTTCATCTTTGCACTTCTAGAATAATTTATTTCTTGTATTCTGTAAGACCTGAGAAAGGAAGGCAGAAATGACTCAACCCTGGCTCTTGCTGTCTCACTGATCTCCTGGATCCTCATTTTGTCTAGACTTTCATGTGAATCTATAACCCTATGGGGCAAACATTGTACTTTTGAAAATGATTTTTGAATCTCTGGTATTTAATTTACTTTACAATTATTGTGATTGTATAATAATGAAGTAGCATTATCAGGGGTAATTTCGTAGAAAAAGAGGTGCAGGAGCTCTTTAGCATAACTCAATAGCATAACTTATTTGCATATACCACACCCCCTGACATCACTGGACGTGTGTCAGAAGGCAATACCCACTGCTCAGGCTCCACTGGACTGTTTTGGTTTGCAAGCTATGGGGGGGGGGATGTGCAGATCTGTCCTCGCAGAGGAGGGAGAGCTTGTACCTGAATAAAACTTGGTCTTAAAGGTGCCACTGGACTGTTTTGGGGCGGGGGGGCTCTGCAACTTACCTGGCTGCTTCTTGCTCTGACTGAAGGCTGCTGCTGGGAGCAGGGGGTGGGGCTTGTTGCATGTGCCCGCTCCCTGGCCTCTTTACTGCCAGAGCTCCCCTCCTGTGCGCTCCTGCAGGGAATGACCCCTGAACATTATACATATCAATATAATGGAAACGGGGGGAAAACAAAAATGCTTGAATTAAGATTACATTATTGTACATTATGTGGTGCTTTAGTGTTCATATTTTCTACCATTTACACCTTGGGCCTCTTGTTGTATTCTTGAAAAGGAAACAAGCAAGTCCTTATCTGGCACCAGAAGAAAAACAGATTCAGCACCAGGCAAAGATCTGTTCAGTGATGGTCGAAGGTATACAGTATTCATAGACTTTATTTAACCTTTACATATCTAACATCTTTTAAAGCTGTGTATAGAAATATTGCTTTCTAAATGCACATGCCTTCTCCTGTGATTACATTCTGATGACAGGTTTTTTCTTTATTTCCTGTTGCAAGCCAAATGGTGAGGCCAAATGGCCTGAAACATTTAATAGCCATGCCATATACCACATTCCTTCACACGTTTATGTCAAGAGCCAGACCTGATGGCTCCTGGCTCTGGCTCACATGGAACATGTCACGTATACAATGAAGAAGCTAGAGACTGGGTCACCTGACTGCAGGAGGGGCCCCAAACTTCTAGCCAATCTTTACACACACCTGATGTGCAGCTATGACAACCAACAATTTGGCACACCCATGTCCACTTGTTATTGGCTGATGGCCACAGCTAATTATGACTAGGATTGGGGTATAATTCCATTGATCTCTATGGGAGGGAGCTCTCGTCTTGCTCTTCTCTCCCTTGTTTTTGGATGCTAACATTTGGCACAAAGAGCAACTTTTGTTACTGTGGATCTGTATCTCTGAACAGAGCTGGACTACATGCTTGTGCAAGATGGGATTCCTATTCAAAATCCCTTGGTATCTAGTTGTGCTGTCCCGCAATGGACTAAGTTGGACTTCTGAACCACTTGGTAAATATGAATCTGCTTAAATGTGTAGTAAGGGCAACTAGCCATAGGCTTTGTTATTTTGTATCCTCTAATAATCTGTTTGCTATGCTTTGTACTGAATAAAGATCATTCTTACTTGTAAATTGTCTCTGAGGCTGTAACTGAACTCCAAGGCTAAATCTTGTGCCTAGGCTGACCACACAGAAAAGCTACCACTGTGAGTGTAATAAGTTAAGTCCCAGATGCCAGCTAAGAGAATTGAATCTCTGCTCTGAAGCCATGTAAGGGACCCCGAAAAGATATTCTGGTGGCAAATTGTTGTGAAGACCAGAGAGAGTATAGACTATCTCGTGGTTTGTTGTTTAAAGTGCTGAAATACTGGATTCCCTCGCATCCCTGGACTGGGCTGAGTGGGCTAATCCTGTAGAAACTGTTTATTCCTGTGGCCATCAATTCTAGATAGGAACTCTGGGGCAAGTGATGCTTTGTATTCTTGGTGCTTGTGGGGGCAACAGTGGGGGGGCTTCTAGTGTCCTGACCCCACTGCTGGACCTCCTGATGGCACCTGCTATTTTTGGCCACTGTGTGACAGAGTGTTGGACTGGACGGGCCATTGGCCTGATCCAACATTGGCTTCTCTTGTGTTCCTATGTTAATACATCCTCTGGCCGTGAATTCCACATTTTAATCCCTCTCTGTGTAAAGCAGTGTTGCTATTGTCTGTCCTTTCAATAACATGTGAAAATGAAGCATGAAGCAGGTTTTCCATTGGGGTAATTCCCCCTGCCACTGAAGGTTATTCATCCAAAAAGCTGAAGGCAACCAGCAAGCCATGGAATGCCAGATATCTACAAAGTACACCTCCCCAATCATAGAAAAACTGGTCCTGCATGGGAGCATCGTTCATCACAGTAATATTTCCTGGACATGTGAAGATGAACTGGCAATGTGTTTTTCCATGGGCAAATGCAGAACAAAGCGCTCAAAAGTGGCCAGTCGCTTTGCAGAAAATTAACTCTCTGCCTCCAAAAGTAGAAGAGAGGTCCCAGTTTTCGAATGCCTCCCATGACCTTGTCCATCAAGGTCAGTATTGTCCACTCAGACTAGCAGCAGCTCTTCAGGGTCTCGGGCTGAGGTCTTTCACACCACCTACCGCCTGGTCTTTTTAAACAGGAGATGCCATTTTAGTGAGGGCGTGTTCAGGGGCAAACCTAGGGGCGGAGCTGGGGTGGAGCCAAAAGAGACAGAGGGCCACAGGCAGCCCCAGGAGTCCAGGGCAAAGCTGGCATCAAAACACTGTTCTTTCTAAGCGCATCGACCACACTTACATAGAAGAAAGCATCGATATGTTCTATGAGATTTAGTCTCAGGCTAGCATGCTGAGTATTGCAGCCTTTGGTCTGTGCCAGTTGATGCTTCATTATGTGTGTTTTTTTAATAATATGCTTTATAAATTTCTAAGATATACATGGATAGGGGAAGAAAGGAAACAAAAGTAATAAGTCTTCTTCATGTAACTCTTCTCCACTTATCATTTCATATTGCAAAAGGATAGACTGAAGTTTTAAACGTTCATAAAGGCTTCTGCATACTATAAGATCAAAAAGTTCATATCTTTATATATCTCTCATCTCCAGTCATAAAAAGTTGCTTCATTATGTTTGTGTAGGTAAGTAGATCAAGGAGGAAAGGTGGCATTGTACAATCTGATCTTGTCAGATCTTGTAACCTAAGCAGGGTCAGCCTGGGCTAGTGCGTGGATGGGAGACCAACAGGGCTCTTCTTTTTTTCTTCTTTTTTTAAACATTTTATTGTACAGATATATTTTAAAAAAACCAAATAAGAAATTTTGCATAACATTTCACTCTTTTTATATGGAGGATTGGCTACATTAGGGGTGTGTCGCCTAATATGCAAAGGAGTTCCTGCTACAAAAAAGAGCCCTGGAGACCACAAAGGAAGATGACAGAGGAAGGCCCATAAGTCAGCTGTAACTTGATGGAACTTTACAGACACACACACATCTGTGGATTGGGTGGAGCACCAACATCACAGTTCTCCTAAGACATCAAAAACCCTCCGGCTGGCACAGGGAGTGTTACATACCCTGAAATATCTCACAGAGTGGTTGGTTTCCCCTTCCTACCAACTGCCAATATGCTTTCCCCCAAAGTGCCATTTAAGGCATAAGTGACAAGAGTCTCCTCCTCCTCCTCAGTTCACTGATGACTATCTTGACCACCAACCACAGAACATTTTTTTTTTCATCTTTGCGTGCGATGCTGCCAAACAGATTGAGCAATAAGGAAGAAAAGACCAGGTCTCCTGCAGATTTTAAAAGAATGTTGGTGCCACACCAAATGCTTCCTAATTCTTGGAGAATGAAAGAGACTTTCTGAAAAACCTTCCCATTATCTTCTCTTCCAGCACACGTCACTGTTGCCATCTTTAAAGGTTGCTGGTCTGCAACACTTCACAGGTATGTCAATGTTTTGACTTGAAGTTTCTTTATTCTCAAAGACTTCTCCTTCTTGGTCTGTACAGAAAGTAGGCACTGTCTTCTCCAAAGTCCATCTCCCATACACTACTGTTTCTTGCCTACAATTTTTCTTTCTTACATTCCATGCCTGGAATGCCCTTCCAAAGTAGCAAGAGATCACACAGTCAAGACAGAAAAGCGAAGAATGAAGAACAGCTGTGTACAACTACTCTAATGCAATATAACAGTCCGTACATTCATGTTGATGTACACAGTTATGCTTCATTCTTAGCTTTCCATCAGTACAACTGTCCGTTATCTTCTCTTGTTTTAAAGAATGGAAAGGTATAACTTCTCTCTTGCTTTTCCTTTGTAACAGCTCGTATTTTCCATAACTTGACTTGCATCTGGCACAGTGCCCTCTTTCCTTTCCAGCTTTCCAACTTCCATCCAGGAAGACCATGCATTTCTTCCACTTCTGTGTGCCCTGTGGTAAACATGGTGCAAGTAATACACTGTGAGGATGAGAAAGAGGGGGAAAGGAGCATCATGCAGTGGGGATGTCCAGGAGTCTTTAGAGGGGGGAAGAGAACTTGGGCATGGTGGCAGTGCTCAGAATAAATGGCGATAGAACTGACTTCAGTCAGGGCAATGCTGACTGAAACCAGCAAGCAGTTTAATCTAAGGTGGCTTCATATGTGTAAGATAATTATCAGTATTTTGATTCAGGAAATCTCTCACTTGGGTGGGCAAAGCTAAACAAGGTGTCTCAGACCATATGTGTGTGCGTGCATGTGTATTTCCGTTACTGCATCATAAATATCATATATGCTTTAGTTCAGCGAGACTCACTCAGTGGCTGCCTTCTACTGAAGCTGCCTTCTACTGAATCAGACTCCTGGTCCATCAAGGTCAGTAGTGCCTGTTCTTGGACAGGGCATTGGTGGTTCTTCTTTCCTGCCAAAGGATGCCTTAAGAGGGACAATCAGGTTCACAGTCTGCATTCTCCAACTACAGTAGTTACATTTGAGTTATCACCTTTGTTAATATTATCTAGTTGGGAGCCCATTTATGTGGATCGTTATACACCAGACTGTGAACCTTTTTTGGGTCCATGAGACTCATGTGATATTGTCCTTTTTGTGATGTCATCTTAACCATTTTTTTCTTATTGTGTGCATGAAAAAGCCACAGTCGCTAACTGGAAACAACCTCCCTTCTCGTTTCCTGCCAAAATGTGCCAACTACTTAAGAGGGACAATCATGTTCACAACTGCTGTGGGCCCCAGAAGATTCCAGGGTGGGGCATCATGATGGTTGCAGACCATCCCCCTGCAGTGGTCTGTTTTAAATCGTTGTTCAGAGGCCACATGGAATACCTGTACAATCCACAAGCAGTGTATACTTGATTGTAGGTTCTATATGGGGGGGAATGATAACACAACTTGGAGGAGCTTCATGGGAACAGACTGGGAGAGGCAGTTCTTCAAGTATATGGACCCCCAAGTCATGAAAGGCTTTAATTGGATCCAGAAACTATTCAGCAGCCACTGAAGAGACATCAGGATAGGAGTACAATGGTCCCACTGGCTAGCTCTAGGTCACAGAGGAGCTGCTGCATTTGACTCCAGCTGCAGTTGCCAGTCTTCACATAGTCTGATGCAGTAATCTAGCCTTGAGGCATGGATCAGCATGGCCAGATAAGAGTCCTGCAGAGAGGGAGGGACAGTTTCCTAACTAGATGTAGCTGGAAAGAAAGCATTTTTCACTGTCACAGACACCTCTTTCTCTGACACTAGACCGGGATCCAGCATGACTCCCAAACATGGAATCTTCCAGCAAAAGCTGCACACCATTGATGGCAGTAAGATCAGTGTTCCAGAGACCGTTGCTTTTATCCCTGTGGAGTCACAGTGACCTTAGAGGAAAAATCCCCCACAAGAACCATTCTGTCAAAAAGCACTTGCTCTAACTATCATTAGTCAACAGGGTATCTCAGTAGATGGAATGTGGCTCACAGCTTGTCTCGTGGCAGGAAGAGACATACTTGTCATGTGTGATGTGAAAGACTCTCTAGCTCATTGGAGTTCAAGGCTACCATTGTCCCCTGTTCTAAACTCCATTTCTCTGTGATGATTAATGGTATCATGCAACGATAAGGAGCCACCTTGTGCAACATCAGGAGATGGCCTCAGCCTCTCTGCCATGTTGTTGGCTATCCAGAGGAACTGGTTGGCCAATGTGTGAGACAGCTTGCTGGACTAGATGGAAGACCTCGGGCTCTGTGCCATTTTGTTGGCTTTCCAGAGGAACTAGTTGGGCACTTTTTGAAACAGGATGCTGGACTAGATGGACCATTAGTCTGATCCAGTCGGGCTCTTCTTGTTCTTGTGAAGGCCTTGGCCTCTATGCCATGTTGTTTTCTGTCCAGAGGAACTGGACCATTGGTCTGATCCAGCAGGGCTCTTGTTCTTGTGAGGGCCTCGGCCTCTGTGCCATTTTGTTGGCTTTCCAGAGGAACTGGTTGGCCACCGTGTGAAACAGGATGCCTGACAAGAAGGACCATTGGTCTGATCCAGCAGAGCTCTTCTTACCTTCTCATGCTATGTTCATGCAACAAAGGATGGCTTCTTCACTGCGGAGTACTCATGGCTTACTGACTAGGGCATCGGACTAGCATTTGGGAGACTTAGATTCAAATCCCCATGCTGCCATGGATGTTTGTGTTGGAAATGTATGTGTTTACAAAGTCTGATTCAGTCATTATGGGGTTAACTTGTATTCCTAGTTTGCTATTGTTTAGACTGACCTGGAAGGGATACCTGGCACTGAGCCAATGGGGAATTAGCCCGGGAAAAGTAACTTCTACTTTGATGCAGATTGGTCATTTGTTTCAGGTGACTTCCTTTCTAGGGGTCAAGAAGAAGGAGAGAATTTCTCCATTACGTGTGTGCTTGTTTTGTCTGTAGGCGGCATAGAAATGTAGCTCTTAGTGTTATGTTGATTTGTAGCAATCCCGTGAACCCTTTTCCCTTAGAATAAAGTATTTTTAAAAGCAAAGAACTCTCTTCTTTCCAATAGAGCAAGATCCATCAAATAGTCTATTAAACAATTTTTTTACTATTTTACAACAGTTTGTTGGGACACAGGCAAACCCAACTAGCAATGTTATTTTTTGACTCAAAATCCAAACAAAAGCAATTGATTCCTAGCAGAGAAAGCACTTGGTTTGCTGTAGAACCCACAGAAACCTCAATAACTATATTTCATCATATGCAAGATGAAGGTTTTCCCCCCCAAGGATTACCGTAAAGGGGGGGGGATATCTTACACTTCTGTTTTTTAGGAGATGAGTCATCGGCCTTGCAAGGAAATAAGGTAGTTTTTCAGCCCCCGCCCAATACACCCAGCCTCAGCAGCTGATCCATCCCTCACTCTTTGTTTCTGCTCTTCCCCCGTTCCACCACTGAGGATCTGGAGGAGGCATACCAGACCTCCCCATCACACCATCCCTACTACCACCAGGGGTCATTTCCTGCAGGAGCACACAGGAGCGGAGCTCCGGCAGTAAAGAGTCCAGGGGGCGGGCACATGCAACAAGCCCCACCCCCTGCTCCCAGCAGCCCTCGGTCAGAGCAAGAAGCATCCAGGTAAGTTGCAGAGCTCCCCCTGACCCCCCCGGTCCAAAACAGTCCAGTGGCACCTTTAAGACCAGGTTTTATTCAGGCACAAGCTCTTCCTTCTCTGTGAGGACGGATCTGCATGTTCCACCCCCCCAATAGCTAGCAATCCAAAACAGTCCAGTGGAGCCTGAACGGTGGGTGTTGCCTTCTGACACACTTCCGGTGATGTCAGGGGGTGTGGCATATGCAAATATGTTATGCTAATGAGCTTTCCTAATGAGCTCCTGCACGTCTTTTTCTACAAAATGACCCCTGACTACCACCACCACAAAAGAACCCTGTGAGGTGGACCAGGCTGAACGACTGGCCCTGGGTGACCCAGATGGCAGGATCTTGGCTCAGGGGGAAGGGGGTCTGAACCAGGCTCTCCCAGATCCCCCCACCCCCAGTTCTCATCCCTCCTGCAGTTCCCACAGAAGCGGTGAGGCTGCGGGAAGGCCTGACGGAGAGGCTGTTTCTAAAACCTCCAGGGGGTGCTTTTTGTCCTCCCGTGAACCCTTTTCTCTTACAGGCTGAGAAGAAGTGGGGGGAGAAGGGACGTTGCTGTCCCCCACCTGCCCTGACACTCCCTCTGCCTCCCTGCCCGGCAGCAGTTCAGATGCGTGGCTGTGACATCAGCACCCCTGTTTCCCTTGGCTCCTCCTCTCACTCCCGAGGCCGGGAGGTCTTTTCCGCTCAGAGCAGCATGCACAAGACCGCTCAGTTTGGTGTCGTGGTTAAGTACGCAGACTCTAATCTGGGAGAACCGGGTTTGATTCCCCACTCCTCCACTTGCACCTGGCTGGATGACCTTGAGCAAGCCATAACTCTGGCACAGCTGTTCTTGAAAAAAGAACAGTTTCTGTCAAGAGCTCTCTCAGTCCCACCTACCTCACAGGGTGTCTGTTGTGGGGAGGGGGAAGGGAAAGGAGTTCGTAAGCCACTCTGAGTACTGTGTGCAGTTCTGGAGGCCTCGCTTCAAACAGGATGTGGACAGAATGGGAAGGGGGCAGAGGAGAGAGAAGAGTATGATGAGGGCCTGGAGACCGAGCCCTGTGAGGAAAGGCTAGGGGACTTGGGAATGTTCTGTCTGCAGAAGAGGAGGTTGAGGGGGGACAGGATTTCTCTCTTGAAGTATTTGATGGGCTGTCACTTAGAGGGCAGGGAGCTGTTCCTGTTGACAGCAGAGGAGAAGACTTGCAATCACAGGTTTGAATAATGGACGGTAAGGTACTGGATGGATATTGGGGGGATATAAAGTAAGAGTAGTTCTGCAGTGGAGTTGGTGGCCTTGCGAGGTGGTAAGCTCCCCCTCATGGGCAGTCTTCAAGCAGCACCTGGACGAACGCTTGTCAGGGATGCTTTAGAAACCAAAAAAGGAGAGGAACCAGCGTACAAGAATTAGTATAAAACACAAGAGATCGCTGGTTGATATTTTTTTAATGCCACATTCACTGTCAGTAACTGGATGAAGCCTATGTATTCTTACAAGAATCAACACAAATACAGAAAAAAATATAATCACAATAGTAAGGTAAAGGTAAAGGTTCCCTTTCTCGAAAGCCAGTCGAATCCGACTCTAGGGTTGTGGTGCTCATCTCCGTTTCAAAGCCGAAGAGCCAGCGCTGTCCGAAGACGTTTCCGTGGTCATGTGGCCGACATGACTAAACACCAAGGCGCACGGAACGCTGTTACCTTCCCACCGAAGTGGTACCTATTTATCTACTTGCAATTTCTTGCTTTCAAACTGCTAGTACAAAGAAGTAAAGTCCCAAAAATTTCAACGTGCCTCACTCCTGTTGTATAATAATTTCATAGTCCGACTTGACATGCATTCATCAGGGAGTGGACTCATATAGTTCCAGGAGGAACCAAATAATCTAGAAATCCATAAGCCATGAGCGATGCGTAGTCCGGATGCAAGCTGCCGCGTTTTGAATCATTCTTTTTCAAATCCAAGAGGCTATAGTGGGACCAAATCTCAGCAGTAACACATGCAGAGATCAATTTAATCAATCACAAAGGATCATGGGTCCTTATTATATAACAGGAGTGAGACACATTGAAATTTTTGGGACTTTACTTTTCTACACCTTTGTTATTATATGTTTCTGCATTTGTGTTGTTTCTTGTAAGCATGGACTGCTTCAAGAGAGAATTAAATAAGCATATGGAGCAGAGGTCCATCAGTTGCTATTAGCCACAAGGTATAGATAGGGGCTCTGGGGCAAGTGATCCTCTGTCTTCTTGGTGCTGGGGGGGGTCAACAGTGGGAGGGCTTCTAATGTCCTGGCCCCACTGGTGGACCTCCTGATGGCACCTGGTATTTTTGGCCACTGTGTGAAACAGAGTGTTGGACTGGATGGGCCTTTGGCCTGATCCAACATTGGCGTCTCTTATGTTCTTATGTTCTTTCTTAGGCTTCATCCAGTTACTGACAGGGAACCTTTAGAGGCAGACTCTGCATTGACCAGGGGGTTGGGCTAGATGGCTCCTATGGTTCCTTCCAACTCTGTGATGCTATGAAATTAACCTCACCGGTAGCCCATTCTCAAATCGGGTGAAGTCAGCCTGAAAGCTTTAGCTGTTCATTTGCAAAAGGTTTGAATCATCCCTTGTTTCCTTTCTCCTAACAGAGATGTGAAGACAAGTCAAGACCCAAATCCCAAAAGAAGAAATCGAGCAGCATGACCAATATCAGCCTGACAACCCTTCCTATTATGGACGACGTCCTGGATCGTTCTCATAACCCTAATTATACTAACTGTTCTTCCCCATGTGGAGAAGAGCGTTCCGATAACTTTAGAGATACTGTTGTAGAAGTCATTTCTATCACTGGATTGGTCATCTCCATTTTCGGAGCCGTGGGGAACGGGATTGTCATCTGGCTTCTCGGCTTCCGCATCAAGAGGAATCCTTTCAGCACCTACATCCTGAACTTGGCTGTGGCTGATTTTGGGGTCCTCCTATCAATTATGCCTCACAGAAGAATATTTATTCTAAAACCAGAAATATCATTTATTTCTATTCCTGCCATGCTTGTGTTTGTTTTCCTGTTCCTATCCTTGTACAGCGCTAGTCAATTTCTCCTGACGGCTATCAGCATTGACAGATGCGTGACCGTCTTCTTCCCACTTTGGCATCGATTCCACCGGCCACCGCATTTGTCCCCCATCGTATGTGCACTAATATGGGTCGTCTCTGTCTTGCTTAGTGCAATTACCTGCTATCTCAGCGGTCTACATCCATATGAATCAAAACTTGAAGAATTTTTCCAGTTGATTTTGAACTCCGTGATTTGCCTCCCAATCATGACGATTGCCACTGTGTCCCTGTTCATCAAAGTCTGTTTGAAAACACGGCAGCGTCAGAGGGGAAGGCTTTTGACCATCGTCTTGCTCACTGTTCTCTTCTTCCTTCTCTTTGCGTTTCCATTGAATGTCACGTACATGCTCGCTAAACTTGGCTATTTACCAGGATACATGTCAGCTATTGCGCTTCTATCAGCTGGTTTAAATAGCGGTGTAAACCCATTCATTTACTTCCTGGTTGGGAGGCAATGGAAGTCCAGACGTTGGGAGAGCTTGAAGATGATCCTCCAGAAGGTTTTCAAGGAGGAAGAAGACTCTGCGGGGGAAACCCCAGGTGAAAGCCGGGTATGATGCCATTCCTAGATTAAGCTGTGGTTTTCCATTGTAAAATGCACAAAGAAGACCTGTACGGTTAGGACACATTCTGTTGCAAAGTCTTTTTTAAAAATGAAATCTCCTTCTGCAGACAGTCCCTGGCATCCTTTGAAGGGGAATCACACCACTGCAATTGGGAAGAGAGAGATTCAAACTCTAGCAGGGCCCTTTTGTAATCCTTCTGGATCTTAGGAAAAACTTTTTTTACAGTAGGAGTTGTGGAACTCTGGAATCAGCTGCCTCTGGAGGTGGTGGGCTCCCCCTCACTGGCAGTCTTCAAGCAGCGGCTGGACAAACACTTGTCAGGGATGTTCTAGGATGATTCTGCATTGGGTTGGACTAGGTGGCCTGTGTGGCCCCTTCCAACTCTGTGATTCTTTGAATCTGTAAGGACACAAGAGAAGCCATGTTGGGTCAGACCAATAGCCCATCCAGTCCAACATTCTAAAACAATTTAAATATAAACTTGCATGGTGTTTGAGGTTATAAGATAACTAGTTAGCCAAGAATGTGCCTCTTTATCAAGTGAGACAGCTAGCCATTAAGAGATGATTTTAAAAACGTGTAATTATGGGAAATTGAATTTATTGGGGTTGTTCTTCTTAGAAGGAGCTGCTTGTTTGTGACTAGACGTAGGCCCGAACCAGGAAAATGAAGGTTTGTGAAGGTTGTTCGTGGGGTCTTCCAAACAATGTACCACAAACCTCCATGAACCTTCTTGTTTAATGAACTGGTTCGTGATTCGTGATGTACTGTGGGGAGTACTTCTTTCTCCACCGTCTCTATCTCTGCATAATTTTGCCAGTTTGGTGTAGTGGTTAAGTGCGCGGACTCTAATCTGGGAGAACCAGGTTTGATTCCCCACTCTTCCACTTGCACCTGGCTGGATGACCTTGGGCAAGCCGTAGTTCTGATAAGAGCTGTCCTTGAAAAAGAGCAGTTTCTGTCAGAGCTCTCTCAGCCCCACTTACCTCACAGGGTGTCTGTTGAGGGGAGGGGAAGGGGAAGGAGTTTGTAAGCCGCTCTGAGACTCCTTTGGGTAGTGAATAAGCCATTTTAGGGGATTTTTAAAAGGCTTTTGCAGGCCACATCACCTCCACCTTCACCTTCTGGCATTGCCTTCTGCGTTCACTTGCGAGTCCTGCTGCTACTGCTGTGCCACTTGCAAAACTCATTTAAAGGTATCCCTTTAAATGCCCTTTGCAAGCCGTTTGCAGGGAGGGCGGGATACAAATTGAATAAATAAATAAGTAAGTAAATCATGCCACCACCAACATGAACCACTTAAAACTCCCAAAGCCACCTGGGAGGTTCACGGGAGGTCCGTGACGGCGGAATCACATGAACCTCGGTTCATGAATGATGAAACGGGCTCGGTTCATCAGGAATTTTGGTTTATAATTCAATTCATGCCCATCCCTACTTTTTATATTTGAGTATAAATTATATTTGAGATCAAATCAGTCAATCCTAAAAGAAATCAACCCTGACTGTTCCCTGGAAGGCCAGATAATGAAACTGAAGCTCAAATACTTTGGCCACCCAATGAGAAGGGAGCACTCCCTGGAGAAGACCCTGATGCTGGGAAAGATTGAAGGTCAAAGAAGACGGGGACGGCAAAGGATGAGATGGTTAGACAGTGTCATCGATGCAACGAACATGAAATTGAGCAAACTTCAGAGGATGGCGGAAAACAGGAGGGCCTGGCGTGATCTGGTCCATGGGGTCACGAAGAGTCGGACTCGACTGTGCGACTGAACAACAACAACAAGATACTTTGATGGACTCATGTAATTACTCTGCTTTAATTATTTATGAAACAGTAATGGACGGTATACATTTTTGCTGAGATAATGCATGTTAAAGGTACATATACTTATATGGTAATAAAGTATAAAACAAAAGCAAAGATTCTTTAATATTTTATTCTGTACTATAACCATAACAAACCAAAAAAAAGTTCTTAAGAACA
>NW_015172768.1:22153-23661 GCF_001447785.1 Gekko japonicus
GTTATTGTGTGTTATTGTTTATGAGAGAGAGAGAGAGAGAGAGAGAGAGAGAGAGAGAGAGAGAGAGAGAGAGAAGGCTTCTGAAACCTGATGTTGTGGGGAGGGGAAGGCAAAGGAGTTTGCTTACTTAAAAGTAAGTCTCATCATGTTCAATGGGATTTCTTCAGGGCACACCACCTCTCCAGGCCCCCGATCATCCTTGTCGCTCTCCTCTGCAGCTGTTCCATTGATAGCACCTGGGTTTTGGCCACTGTGTGACACAGGTGTCGGACTGGATTGGCCACTGGCCTGATCTAGCAAGGCTTCTCTTATGTTCTTTATGTTTACTTTCTCTAGTTTATGCCTCCCCATGCATGCTGATCATAACCACTTGCTCAGCAATTTCTACCCTTTGGCCTCCTGGTGCCTCCTTGAGCTCTATGTTACATTTTAATCCCACCTTCCCTCTAAGAAGCCCAACACTCTGCTCCATTTCAGTCTTAAAATAACCCTGTGAATCACCGGGGGCTTAGAGAGCATAACTAGCCCAAGTTCACCCAATGAGCATTGCGGCTGAGGGGGGATTTGAATCCAGGTCTCAATAGTCCTGGTCAAAAACTCTGTCCACTATACAATACTGACCTTTTCTGAGGAGGTCTGAGATTCATGTGCTTTTTAGATCTCTCTTGCTCTCTCTCACGTGCACACACACAGAATTGGAACAAGTAAGTCTAAGAGACTAAAGGCACTCAGGGGCCCATCCACAGGAAATTCAGGTAGAGGCATCTCATCAGCATTTTGCAACCTTATTTCTACATTGTGATGTATTCATTAATATACATAATAACATAGGTGACATCAAGTTGCAACTGACTTATGGTTTTCCCAGCAAGGGGCTTTCAAGGCAAGTGAGAAACAGAAGTGGCTTGCCACCAACTTCTTCTGCATTGTCTTCCTTGACGGTTTCCCTTCCAACTCCCAACCCTGTTTAGCTTCTGAAACCTGATGAGATCAGGCCGCCTTCCCTCCTTTCCTACAACTGTATGTGTGAAATGTTGTGAAGTCACAGCCAACTTATGGAGATCTGAGGAAGGGGCTTCCAAGGCAAGTGAGAAGCGGGGGTGGTTGGCCATCGCCTTCCTCTGCAGAGCCATCCTTGGTGGTCTCCTTTCTAATTCCCAGCCCTGATTAGCTTCTGAGATCTGATGAGACCAGGCTATACTACACCACCTTCCCGCCTTCCCCACAACTGTGTGTAGAAAGTGCTGTCAAGTTATAGCCAACTTATCTAGATGCCAGGAAGGAGCTTTCAAGGCAAGTGAGAAGCAGAGGTGGCTGGCCATTGTTGGGTAGTCCCGCCATTAGGTTATTTTCCCTTCTGCTGGAATGTGCTTTGCTCTGAGGCTGTGTTTCGGTTTTGCTCCTTATCTGCCTGTTGGCCTTGAGCGCTCATCGCTTGGGTGCGAATGCCTCCGATTCTCCCGCTCACCTCTAAACCATTATAGTTCCCTGCATTTTGTATTCACTGC
>NW_015172769.1:0-1512 GCF_001447785.1 Gekko japonicus
AGGCCACTTTTCTTAGTGATGGAGCTCAAGCAAGCTATTTGGAAGACACCTGTAGACTTTATGTCATTTTGAATCGGACCAGAGCTGGGTTGAGCTCCATCATGAAGAAAAGTGGCCTGATGAGGCCCTAAGAAACGGCAAAGCAACCTAGGCATGCCCTCGCTGCTCCTTTGCTTTGCACTACAGCTAGCCTTGAGCTCATGCCATCTGTGACGAAACGGGGACCCACCCTCAGCCTTGAGAGACTGAATAGCCGTTCGCTGGCACACAAGCCTCTGTTTTTGCCCGCCCACCCTGCCTGGTGGGCTATTTCCCTCCCTCTTTCGCTGCCACCACTCACTGGATTCACACCGCCTTCCTACAGTGAGACCCCTCTGGCTGATTCCCCAACCTGGGAAAGAGGGTACCTCAATCTTTGGGCACCCCCTGGAGAGTTGGCAACCCCTCTGATTTGGGCCCGTTTGAGTTCCCAGGCCTCCCTTTTGCCTCTGGTAATGTGCTGAGCAGGGAAGACTATTTGGTCAAGGCACTACCAGGTTTTATAATTCAAATGCTTGTTTGAATGTTGTTTGAAGACTCATTTAAAGCAGCGGGGAGGCGCAATGACAATGGAGCTGCCCCGAAAGGACGATAAACATATGTGTCAGAACCCACAGCCAACAAAGTAGTACACACTTATCAGGAAAGGTAATACTTTATTGAAGACCTATAGATGCATTAACATAGGCACTGTTAAGAATGACGGCTGCCCATGGGGCATAGTAGGATACAGGGGTCATTTCGTAGAAAAAGAGCTAGGGGAACTCATTAGCATAACTCATTAGCATATGCCACACCCCCTGACATCATAAGGCCCGGCGGTGGACCTGCAAGGCCAGCGGAAGTGCGAGGAAGCCCCACCAAGGCCCTCCCTGGCCCCAGGCAGGCAGGGGTGGGGAGAGGCGGGGAGGAAGCAACTTACCCTCCCTCTTCTCCTGCCTCCTCCTGTCTGAATGAGGGCCGGAAGTGGGGCGGCTGGAAGCAGGGGGTGTGCCTTTGTCATGTGCCCCGCCCCCCACACCTCACCCGGGGGAACTGCGATCCCCCATGAACCCCCCCCCCGAAATGACCTCTGGTAGGATATAGGGTATTCGTATGCACCTCCCCCACAGCCCTGGCCAATGAGCCACCCTCCTGCACGCGGGAGATAGAGCTTCAGCTGTTTAGTGCTGAAGCTGGGAATGAAACACTCTCTCACGGTCCCCAAGAAAACCAGACATCAACATCCCCCACCTGCAATACTTAGAGATAAGCGTTGTAGCAGCAAAGAGCACAGAAGGAATGCAAAGGCAATTAGAAGACAATCAACCTCCCCACCCCCATGGCAGCATAGCTGACAATATGTGGACGTGCAAAAGTATGCTAGCACTCTTGAGGTGTGAAAACGACACCAAATGTAGACAGCTTTTTTGAAGACGGAGTCAAAAGGCTGGGACACTTGATGGCCTAATCACTCTTTATGAGAGATAATTA
>NW_015172769.1:1793-1947 GCF_001447785.1 Gekko japonicus
AGAAATAGAATAGATAGAGAGAGGAGAACCACGTGACTCTAGGCCAGCTGGAGACACGAGGAACTTAGTCCTAGCTGCAGACTAGAACTAAATTAAAGATTCAAGTAAGAGAAGAAGGCTGGCTGGTAGTTCCGTGTTCTCTGTTTTAAACTTT
>NW_015172769.1:3137-7271 GCF_001447785.1 Gekko japonicus
GTCCAGAAGAGGGCAACCAGGATGGTGAGATGGTTGGAATCCAAGTCTTACGAGGAAAGGCTGAAGGAGTTGGGTCTGTTTAGCCTGGGAAAGAGAAGGCTTAGAGGGGACATGATTGCAGTCTTCAAGTATTTGAAGGGCTCTCATGTAGAAGATGGAGCAGATCTATTCTCTCTTGCTCCGGATTGCAAGACTAGATCTAATGGGTGGGAATTACAAGGGAGTCGATACTGGCTAAATATCAGGAGAAACTTCCTAACTGTAAGAGTGGTTGAGCAGTGGAACAGTCTGCCTTGGGAGGTGGTGGATGCTCCTTCACTGGACGTTTTCAAGCGGAGGCTGGATGACCCTCTTTCGGGTATGTTGTAGGTATGTAGGGCTCTCTTTCAGCTATGCTCCTGCAGAGTGCAGGGGGTTGGACTAGATGACCTGCAAGGTTCCTTCCAACTCTAACATTCTATGGCCGCAGTCACACAGACCTCTTACCACGCTAATTTTCCCGCAGTTCTTCTATCCGCGACATTTTATATCGCTTGGAGGTGGTCAGACGGTCTCTCTGTCTTCCGCTTCACTTGCGCGAAGTACTGATCACACAGCGCGCCGTCCCCGTGGCGGCGCGGGTTTTTTGTTAAAAAAAAACACCTGCGCATGCGCTTGTCTTCCCATGCGTGTGCCCGAAACAAGCACCATCGGCGTTACCAAACTGTCAATACACGTGATCGAAGACGTAAAGGAAAACGAGAAAGAAAACGGGGTTAAACATGCGCGTGGGCGTACATACAAACTAAAAAGACCAAAATAAAAGCTAGTGCCTGTTTGCACATGCGCATAATTTAAACCGGAAACACAAAAAATGGGGGGGTAGCGCGGTCACGGCGGATTGCTGTCCAGATACCAAAACCATGGATACAAAGCGCGGTATATCTGAAAAACACCTGTTCCAACAGGTGTCAGAAAACGCGGATAAAAAGAGCGGAAACTGCGGGACTCAGCCCGCTTCGGTGCGGGAGGCAGGTTTGCCAATATGAACAGGAAACTTTAATGCGCGAGGGATCAGCAGCGAAGCCCGCACTAAATGTCCATGTGACCTGACCCTATGATTCTATGATCTGTGCCAAATTGCTATATGGCTTTCCAGTCTGGATTTCTGCCTTTAACGCAGGGATGGAATGTGTTCAATCTACGTTCCCGAGGAAGATTTTAGGGCTTCCACTGTGCATATCTTACACGGCCATATGCTTGGTGTTGAATCAGAGACAGTTAGTTACAAAGGCTTGGATTATAACCATTAAATTTTGGCGTGGTGGATGCTCTTTCGTTGGGCGTTTTCAAGCGGAGGCTGGACAGCCATCTTTCGGGTATGTTGTAGGGCTCTCTTTCAGCTATGCTCCTGCAGAGTGCAGGGGGTTGGACTAGATGACCTGCAAGGTCCCTTCCAACTCTAATGTTCTGTGATTCTATGATTCTGTGATCTACCTGGCTCCGCCCCTGGAATGGATCCATACTTTCCCTCACTTTCCCCCCTAAAGCTGCTGGGAAATGTCGGCAGGGAGGAGTTCCATTGTTCCCTATGGAGCACCTCCCCCCTCCAGAGGACTACCAAATTGGCAGCTATACTGCTGCCTCTGCCTGACTGCCATTTCGTTACACCGTCTACTGTGTGTTTCGGAAACTCTTCTGTGCACCAGGAGCCGGTGACTGCGTCATTCTGAAGAGGGACTTGTGCTTTCAAGGACTCTTAGGTCACTATTCAACTGGTGCAGATGTCATTTTTGCATGGTGGCAAAACTGTTTGTTATGTGTGTCATTTATGGTTGCAAGCAGAACTGTACAAGAAGACAGTAGTCCCAAGTGTGATTTGTACAGCGTGACAGGTTATTCTGGGTATTTGTTTGCACAACGTCCAGATGGTGGCTGGAATCTCCTCGAATCTCCTGGAATCACAATTGATTTCCAGAAGTTGGATGTAATGATGATTGACTTCTGAAACATTTATTAGTTAATAATTCTGTGTTTACAAAAAAAAAGTTATTGGTTATGACGGTTGCCAGCTTCCTTTTGGGAAATACCTGGAGATTTTGGGGGGACTTTAGAATGGCGCCTGACTGAAACCCCCCCCCAGTGTACCTTACAAAAAGAAAAGGACAGAGGCCAAATCTGCATCTAGCATTTGCTCCGCTGTCTTACCAAACCCACACTGGAACAGAAATTCCCATCTACATTGCATGCCACTTTCACTGTGACTGATTGTCGAATTTTATGGCCGCGTCCAGACTGCATGCCGCTTTCACTTAGTTTGATCTCTGGTTTTATGGTGGCCCTCTGCATAGATTTATGGCTGTTCTATGGCCATTCAGGGGTGACCCTGCAGTCAGTGTATTTTTGAATGCGGTTTTGAGCCGCATCTTTTTCTCTTCCAGTGTGGGTTTGGTACAACAATGGAGCAAATGCTAAATGCAGATTGGGCTGTAGAGAGAGAGAAATAAAGCACTCATTTCATTGAGCTCAAAAACATCTTTTCACCTTTAGAAAAGGATCTTTATTATCTTCCCTCTATCCTCACCTAAACACTGACTGGTCTGTCAACAGTGCTGCCAGCTCCAGGTTGGGAAATACCTGGAGGTTTTGGGGGTGGAGCCTGAGGAGGGCGGGGTTTGGTGAGGGGAGGGGCTATAAAGGGGTAGAATGCCACAGAGTCCACCTTCCAAAGCGGCCATTTTCTCCAGGTGAACCGATCTCTGTGTCCTGGAGATCAGTTGTAATAGCGGGAGGTCTCCAGGCCCCATCTGGAGGCTGGCACCCCTCTTAGTTATATTCCTAAAGCTGGAGTCCTAGAGGTTAGTGGGGGGGGGTGGGAGAGAGAAAAGAAGTGAGGGCTGGCGATGTGCATGCTGATTGGTTGTGGAGAGAGGGAGAGTGCTGATTGGACGAAGAAGGGAAGAAAAGGGGGCATTCAGAGGCTGTGGAGGAGACAGTTTGAGGGAGATTCTGTGGGAAGGGGGAGCAAGAGGAGAAAGTCTGAGGAGGAAATTGTCAGTTTGGCAGGGAAAGACACAGCGAGGGGGGGAATATAGTAGCAAGTTTGCTTCTCCCCCAGTGTGGGGCTCCTGAAAGCCCCCAAAGACAGACCCCCCTCGTTGGCTGTGTGGATTGTAGCCGGAGGGGAAAGTGGGACTCTGAGGGGACTGGCTGACTTACACCTCCACCTACTGCCCCACGGCACCTTGTAGCTGAAACATCTGGCCATCAACATTTTAACGGGAACTTTAGAGCAGTACCTGACTGAAAGCATCCCCCCCAGCGTACCTTACAAGAACAAGAAGAAGAAGGAGAGAGAGAGAGAGAGAGAGAGAGAGAGAGAGAGAGAGAGAGAGAGAGAGAGAGAGAGCGAGAGCGAGAGAGCACTCTTTTTACTGAGTTCAAAAACGTCTTTTCAATTTTAGAAAAGGATCTTTAGGATTTTCCCTCTGACCCCATCTGAATGCTGTAGGGTTGCCAGCTCCAGGTTGGGAAATAGTTGGAGGTTTTGGGGTGGAGGCTGAGGAGGGCGGGGTTTGAGGAGGGGAGGGACTTCAGTGGGGTGTAATGCCACAGAGTCCACCTTCCAAAGTGGCCGTTTTCTCCAGGGGAACTGATCTCTGTTGGCTGGAGACCAGTTGTTATCCCAGGAGATCTAACTGACACCCCTCCCCCAGCATACCTTACATTTTATTGAGTTAAAAAACCCGGGCTCCTGTTTTGGGGTTAGGGCTCCCTCTCCCGGCCTTCGATGGGGTGCATTTGGTGCCAGCACCGGAGGTGAGGAGTTTGGAAGTGCTCCTGGACTCCTCGTTATCGATGGAGGCCCAGGTGGCAGCCACTGCCAAGTCAGCTTTTTACTATCTCCGGCTGGTGCGGCAGTTGGTTCCCTTCCTCAGCTGCAGCTAGTGCAGAATGCTGCGGCCAGGCTGTTGATGGGTCTTCCTAGAAGGGACCACATCCAGCCTGTGCTGAAAGCGCTGCACTGGCTGCCAATAGCGTACCGGATTCGCTTCAAAGTGCTGGTTCTTACCTTTAAAGCCATACATGGTCTGGGTCCAGCATACCTAAGGGACCACCTTTCCTCATATGTTCCCCCGCGAGCACTTCGGTCTG